>NC_058409.1:91179179-91436777 GCF_002201575.2 Neomonachus schauinslandi | reverse complement strand
CCCCCCCCCGCCATAAGGCAGCCTTGGTCCCTGCAGCCACTGGGAACTGCCTTTCTCTATGCTTTTCAGCCACAAAGTATTTATGCCATTAGCCTGTTTTTTCCCATTTGTCAGATGCTGCCAAGTGCCCATCAGGGCCAGGCTCCGTTCCTCAGTGCTGTGGGGATGCCCCAAAAGCTAAATCGCCACTGAAAGCTTGAATGAACTCACATTCAAGTCATGTCCACAAATAGGTAATAAATTCATAAAATTGTGTGTACTTCTCTAGTCACAATAAAATCGTGCTGTACTTGGATGCTGAGTACCATTTAAAAAGAGGGAGGATTGGCTGAATCTGGGTAATTACCAAAGGAAATTTATATATATGATTATTTACTCATGAATATTAATGCATTTAATGAGAGTAAAACATATTTAAAACAAAGTGTTCATTCTAGCTACAATTGAATTTGCTCATTACTCTTTCCTGTGTGGATATTATCCATGATTTACCTGTATATCAAGCATCTGGATACAGCTCAAGTCTACCTGTGGCTAAATTAGGTTAGACATTTGTTGGTGAAAATTACAATGTTAACTCACTTCCAGAGTATTCTTGGTGCCTGCAGTTTCACATTTAGGTACATGACTTGCATTAACATTATCTGGTTAATGGTACAAACAAATTTTTTATGGATTTTTGGAATATAGTAAAATGATATTAACACTATCTGGTTCTGAACCCTAGTTATAATGTGTATTATAAAACCATTTTGGAGCATGCTAATCTGAAATTTGGATCAATTCAAAAATGAGCTAGGATCAAGTTTGCATCATTACAACTTATAAAAATAAGGATTGGTACGTTAACTGGATAAAGGTTGTAAAATAATGATTTCAGTAACTCTGGAGTTAGCACAAAAGATAACAATTGGATGTAGTCAAAATTACCCTCAAAATTCCCTAAGTCATCCTTAAAATATAATATGTGAAAACATACTAATTTAGAATACCTCCAACAAAACCTATTTTTTCCTCTAACATCAGGATAAATTTCTCTTCCCCTGGCTGTGCATTAGATGAAAAAGTTGTGCATACCTGGGGCCATGTTGTATGAAAACTCCCTGTTTGATGTGTGACTGTTAATATGCAGGTCACACTCAGCCCAGTGCGATGCTCTCTAGGACACACACCACTGGGGAACCAAGGCCAGGAGAGGTCACGATTCACTGCAGGGCTTTGCTTCAGATGGCAAGACTGAATTTCTTCTCCTCCTCCATTTCACTTCTCTTCCTGTCTCTCCCTCCCTCCCTCCTCCCTTCTCTCCCCCCTCCCTCAGTTTTCAAAAAGACTTTACCTCCACCTGGTTTCATTGGCATGCATCTAGCCAAAATCAGAGTCTAAAGTGACTTCACCCACATAAGGCCAACCCCAAGCACTGTGCCCACCTTCACTAAGACAGGTCCTGGATGTGGGGGTGGCCATTAGGACTATAGAGAGATCTACAGAGCTGACCCCCCGGGGTCAGGACAGTCCACGCTACCTTTGCCCACCCCTCCCCGCCTTGGTGTGTCAGAGTGGGAGCAAACTTGGCTTTCAGCATGGTAAGAACAGGCACATTCCATGGCTGGGATCCCGATCCTATTTCCACTCCGCTTCTGATTTGTGTTGTGCTCTGAGAATTGACGTTCTGCTTGGGGAAATTTTGTGCTCTCAACTAAGACAAAGTTTAATTACCATGTTCCTGCTGTGGGGGAAAATTCTATTCTGGAAGCTAGTCCCTCTCAGACCAATCAGTCATCCTGCTCATTGACCAATGGCTCTCAGGGCAGGAAATTAGAAAAGATCTGTATTTGGGAGAAAGCTTGGGGGTGGTTGGAACAATGGCCCTGGAAAGGCTTTGGGGTCCCAAAGGGCTGGTGTGGGTGGGGGCAGGGGAGACGGGAAGAGTGAGTGCAGAGCAGGCCTGGCACTGACCCTCTGTGCACCTGCCTCACTCTGCAAGGCTCAGAGCTCTGGCCTCTGGAGCATCCAGGGGCAGGAGAGTGGGCCTGCAGGGGCCAAGGAGACTATGCAGCAGGGTTACTATCTCAAAAATACTGTCTTCCTTCTCCTAGGCTGTGAAACCCGTCAGGTTCAAGCAGGACTTAGGGAGCATCCTCATAAAGACAACTTCAGGATGCCTCTTTCTGTCCTCTTAAAAATCCACAAGAGGAGGGACCCATGGAGGGTGGCTCATGTGGCACGTGTGTACTCGCTCACACTGTAGCCCACACACACGCTCACCCACACCCCTGTTTTCACATGATGGACACATTCCAGGTCAAGCCCTCGGCTAGTCCACATACACAGGTACACTCACACCTGAAAAAAGCCTTGGCTATCTCTCCCAAAGGACCCCAAAACCGTATTTTTATTTTATTAGGCTCAAGTGAGAGTAGAGTTCCCAAGGACAGTGCCCCTGAGTCCTACAAAATGGAGGTGAGGGTAGAAAGTGAGAGGCCTGGATTGAAGTCCAGGCTCTGCCACCCACTCCTTAGGACCAGCCCCACTCCTTGGCCAGGCCACAGTTTTCCATATGGACGGTAGGGGGTTCAAGTCATGGATCTCTACGGCTCCATGCCAAATGCCCTGGACCCCCCTGAGATGAACCACTTCCCCAAGGCAGCCAACTTGCCCCTCATGCTTCCTCAGCTCTACAGAAGCGACCTAACCCATCACCTACGATCCTGACCGCTGGTGGTAGAGCAGAGTTAAAAACGTAGAGAGACCTCAGTGCTCATGCAAAGCAAGCACTCCAGGAGGGCACGTGCATACCTGCGGACCGCTCACTGGCCATCAGATGGTGTTAGCTCCAGGCCGGGCAGCCCCTCTGGATCTCTTCTCAGTCACTGAGTCATTCAGCAGACCTTTACTACATGCCAAGTGGCGGCCAGACTCCATGCCGGATCCTAGACAGATTGAGAAGTGAATGGATACGCAGACCCTGGCCTCAAAGAGTTCATACCTCGGGAAGGAAACGGACGAGGCCCTGGATGCAGTGACCACTGGGCTAGGAATCCTCACAGGGGGCTGTTGAAGAGGACTCTAAGAAGACCATCGCTTTATGGAAGTAACACCTGAGCTGGGCCTAAAGGAATGGCATTGCTGGCAGAGGGATCAGGACAAGCAAAAGCACGGATACACACACACATACACACACACACACAGAGATATACCATGGAGGAGTCTATTGAAGCAAAAGAGTATGGGTATCATACCAGCAATCACTTTTCTTAGAAATGGCAGGAGATGCATTTTAAAAGCAGAGGGAGAGTGGCTGATCCTAGAGGACCTCCTGCAAGTATAAAGACCTTCTTTATAGGAGGAGCCAGGGAGAAGCCCGTCTTGCGTCCCACCAAAGCCAGATTCTAGCACAGTGCCCAGGCCTCGGCAGACACATGGGATGAATTTACTGAGGAAGTGAATGGAGGAAGAAACAGAGGGAGCCAAGTGACACAGTCAGATTTGCATTTGAGACAGGTCACTCTAAAGACTGCATCAGTCCCAAATTGCCAGTACAACCATGTCTTCCACAGTGGGTCTGAACACAGAACAGTTCTTAGTTTTTTCTCTGGCCTTGGGAGCCTAGACATTTGTGCAATCCCACAGCAAACAGAGCATGAGCAACCACCTAAGCCAATGTTTCCAGAAGCACGGGGCCTATAGTGCACAGGCCCAGGAATGAGAACACTGGGGTACATGATCGGAAGGTTGTTCTTTTTCTCTCCTCTTTGCCATTCTGTATACTTCAAAGACAAGGTTCTATTTCTTGTCCACATGCCCTTAACATTTCTCGAAGACAAGCCAGTCTTCCCCCTTTCACTTTTTTTTTTTTTAGTGACCAAAAGAAGGCAGGTGGGGACCCACAGAGCCTTTGGCAAGCAACACCCTCTCATAGAATTTCGTGGCATTGATTTGCTTTACTCTCTTCACGATTACAATGGCTTAATGCATAGAGCAAATGTATGTCAGGATCCCAACAAAACAGATGGACCCTCAAATTAGTATATTGCAAGGGGACTCATGACAAAGATGTGGCAGGATGTAGGGAAAACACAGTAGGGAGTGCAGGAACCTGGGATTTTATTCTGAAGGCGATATGTGTTCATTATGGAGAACCTGGAAAGCACAGAGGCCTGGCAGGAAGGCAAAGCAAGTCCGATGCCACCCAGTGGAAAGCACTGTTGACACTTGGCGGAGAATTCTCTTCTTCCTTTCTCGTTGTTTCTCTAGAGAGTGCCTTCCTGAAGGCCCACCCAGCATCCTGCAAGTCTGATAATTTCTTGCATATTCCAGAGTGTGTGAAGGATAGGAAAGAACTGACACACACAGCACATGGAATGTTCCACATTTTGTCTTACACCAGGCCTTGAACCAGACCACCGGCCTTTTTGTCCTGTTTTCACATACTTCCAGAACTTTAACCCTGAGAGCCGAGCTTTTACTACTGGAATGACTTCTATTTCGTGACGACCCTGCTGTTCATCTGCTAACGGCACCCTAGACTTTTTCCCGGCCCCTTTGGGCTTCCAAGATTAGAATGATTGTAGACCTACTATTTCTTGCCCCCTCTGGCCTATTTCTTACGGCACACTCATCCACGTAATCCTCACCTTGACTTGCTGAAATGGGAGGAGTGTGGAGAAAGGACAAAGAAATAAGTTTATCTCGATATGTCACTAGCACCAAAAGAACGTAGAATATTACAGACTTGAAGTGACACTGGATTCTAAGTTAGCTTCATGGGAAGGTGACATCCAGTTGCCTTTAGAATCCCGAAAATGTTAGTATGAGTTGAGATCTATTTATAGCCTTCAAAACTTCTGACACGGTCCAAAACTGTCGGTGGTAAACCCAAGTTTCCCAAATCCAATCATGTTTCACATTGATTTCTGCTTTGAAATTGGAAGTCATTGCCCTCAAGATATAATAAAAGCCATGCTAAAAAAAAAAAATGGAAAAGTTTCCCCCTTAATATTTAAAGGAGAATGTTTTTTATACAAAGCACTGATTTGTCTGCTTGAAGTAAATCACAGGGCCACGCCAGCTGGGGTTCAGAGTCTAACGTTTTTTATTTCATTTCTGTAATGACAAGCCCTTCTCATGTCTTTGCAATTCAACATAATAATATAGTATATATAATGTAACAATATATATTGCATGCCTACCCACTTGTTCATTCCTACCATGCCAACCTAAGGGGTCCCACTAAAGTCACGCACATTTCACATTTCTCTAAGAACTGGGAGGGAGGTGGTCTGAGGCTTCATCTCCCGCCTCACCCACCCCTCCTTCCCACATATTCTCTCTCCCTGGCCAGCTCATGGGGATGCTAGTCTCAGCCTCCAGGGTTTCTGTTATGGAAGACAGTGCGGGGGGCAGGGGGGACACTGTCAGAGTAGCAGAACAGAAAGAGAACCTTCTGGATTCCACATCAAATGCCCCTTTTCTAGGACATATGATAGCATCTGATCACAGGTAATGTCTCCTATCTGTCCTTCTGCAGTGCTCCCAGCCTCAGGGACTGGAACCCAAGGCAAAGACCTAGGGGTCACCCTTGAAAGCTCCCCTCTTGACCCACAGCCCATCATGTGACATGCTCTGTCCTTTCCACCTTCCAAGAACCAAGAACCACCATCAGTGGCCTGCCTCACCAGATTCTGGAACAGCCTCCCAGCGACCTGTGTGCATTCACTAGCCCTGTCTCCAGTCCTGTCTACACCTTCCTCCAATCCAGCTCTATCCTCTTCTAATCCTGTCTCCATTCTCCTCCAATTCTGTTCCACCTTCCTCTAATCTTGTCTACACCTTTGTCCATCCTGTCCATGCACTGCAGGCAGAGTCAGCTTTCCAGAATGCAAGTCTGACCACACCATTCCTTTCCATGGACGGCCGTCACCTTCAGGATCAAGCCCTTCATGGGACTTTCAGTTTAGTGGGGGGGGGCAAAACAAAAAACAACAATAAACAAGCATATTAAATATAATATCGAGTAGTGATGAACGCTCTGAAGAAAACAAAAGCAGTGGCCCCAGGACATGCAGGCATTGATGTTTTAGATACGGTGGTAAAAGGGGGTGGGGGAGGGGTCTTTCCAAGGAGGTGGCATTTGAGCAGAGACCTGGGTACTTAGTGGGTCCTCAGTAAAGCTTAGTTGGCTCACTGTCACCCTAAATGAAAGACTCTAACCCATTTTTCTAAAAATCTTTCCCTCCAGCTAATTTTGTTGCAAGTCACAATCATGAGGCTTGGGGGACATGAGTGGGAGTTTAAATTAACCCGATATGCAGCAGAGAGAAGGGCAGCCCAAAACCCCAGAAGCCTTTTCTGCAAAAGGTCCAGGGCTTGCTAATAAAATGGTGCTTTCATTCTCATTAATGGGGCAATTGATTTAAGGACCAGACCCAGTGGATTATTGATCAGTGTTAATGATTAGAAAATACCAAGTTAATGAATCTAAGTGCCATGAAACCCCTGTGGGACTCGGGGAAGGCCAGTTAGATACAATAACCTTGTTCCCTTCAAGTCCAGCAAACAGACTTATTTAGAGAACTCCAGATATTTCTAAGGAAACAAAGGCAAAGTAAGAGTCGTTAGGTTCTATTTCCACCTAAACTGCTGCCGGAGCTGAGTGATCATCCTGAGCATCTGTAACAGTGATCTGCTATCGCTGACACCCCATTCCTATCACATTTCTTAAAATAAGCTTTGCATTTTAGAATAGTTTTAGGTTTACAGAAAAATTGTGAAAACAGTATAGAAAGTTCTCGTGTACCCCACACCCAGCTTCCCCATTATTAATATCTTATCTTTGCACTGTCACAATTAATGAACCAACATTGTTGCATTATTATTATTAACTAAAGTCCACTCTTAATTCAAATTTCCTTAGTTTCTACTTAATGTCCCTCTTCTGTTTCAGGATCCCCTGCAGAATATCACATTACTTGGTAGTCATCATGTCTCCTTAGGCTGTGACAGTTGCTCAGATTTTTCTTCCTGTTGATAGCCATGACAGTTTTAAGGAGTTACTGACAAAGTGTTTTGCAGAATATTCCTCATTTGGGTTTACTCTGAAGTTTTTCGCATGCTCAGACTAGAGTTATGGGGTCTAGGAGGAAGACAGGGTAAAGGGCCATCCACATCACATCATGTCAAGGATACTTAGAATCACATGGCTTATTACTGTGATGTTGCCCTTGATCACCTGGCTGAGGGAGTGCTTGTCTGGTTTCTCCTCTCTAAAGTTTCTCTCCCTTCTGCTTTCCACACTGTTCTCTTTGGAAGGAGATCACTAGGCACAGCCCACACTTAAAGAGCAGGGAGTTAATGCTTCACTTCCTTGAGGGTGAAGTAGCAACGTAAATTATTTGGAATTCTTCTGCACAAGAGATCTGTTTATATTAGTATGGAGTCGTGGATATTTATGTTTATACCTGAGCTGTAATCCAATATTATTTTACCTTTTTTTGTTGTTCAAATTTTACCACTTTTGGCCATTGGAAACTCATTGGCTCTTGTGCCTGACATATCCGCATCAACGTTGTGGGGGCGCTGTTTGTTTTCGAGCACTTCCTTACTCTCTGGCACTACAAGATGCTCTGGGCTCATTTTGTATATTTCCTGCCTTAGCACTGGAACCAGCCATTTCTCCAAGGAACCCTGATTTTTTTTTTATATTAGTTCTCATAATGGGGTGTTGTTTTGTTTCATTTTCTTTATGAGCATAAAAGTAAGTCATGCTTATTGTGGAAAATTTAGCAACTCTGAAAAAATAGAGAAAAAGATAAGAATCCCCAATTACCCAACAGCAAAAAAAAGCCACAGCTCACATTTTGGGTGTTGCCACGTGTACTTTCACTCTCGATCTTATCATCAGACCAACGGTACCTGGCAGGTGGAGAACTCCCCGTCCTGCTGCTGTGACTGGAACAGATGAATCATTCTGGCCTTTCTTGTGCTTCTGTTCACTGGGTCCCTGCCCACTCCTCCCTCTTGGGGGGGTCACAGATTCAAGAAGCCCAGAAGTCAGGGTATGTCCTCCAGCGGACTGTGAGAGTGAGAATACTTCCTACTTCTGGGACCTTGGACATGACAGTCAACTTCACTTTTTCTCTTTTCTAAGGACTCAATGAGATAATGTGTATAAAGTACTTAAAAGAGGGCTTGGCATGTAGCAGGTTTTAAACAAGTAAAAGTTTTTATTGCTATAATTACAATTATTAATAATCCAAAGAAACACACCCCCAGTGATAGAAGCACGGCTTAGGCGGGCCCCTGAGAGGGACATATCAGCACAAACTACCTCTGCGCTGGGGACCTCATGAAACTGATCTGGTCCTTGTCAAGAATTGGGGCAGATCGGCTAAGGAACTGTCTCTCTGCAGGACCAGCAATGCAAAAGAGGGCCCTTGGGTCTTAACTGAAAAGAATATATATGTAGGGGCAGTACTGCACTGTTGTCAAGAACAGGGGCTCAAGAACCGGGCGGCCTTGGTGCAAAGCCTGGTTCCATCACTTACCCGCCAGGCAACTCTCACTCAGTAAGTTATTTAACCTCATCAGGTCTAATATAAGGATAACCATACTGCTTGTCTAAAAGGTTGCAAATACTCAGAATTCACAAAATTAAGAACTCAAAACAGTACAAGGACAGAGTAAATAGTCAACTCCTGTTATTTACTATGTTTATTATTTCATCATTCAGGATTCTTCAGGTTGCAAGTAACAAAAAAAAAACAACCCAGTATTGTTTTAAGCCAAAGGGTATTTATTGACCCTTGTAGGTGATCTGCAGAGTTTCTCAGAACTTCATTGGCTCCAATCGGGTCATGTGCCCATCTCTGAACCAATCAGTCACTGGGACTGAGGAGATCCTAGGACTGGACTGGCCACTTTGAGTCACAAGTTTCACTCCTAAAGGAAATCTCAGGGAACAGATGCGGGGAGGCCCATGGTGATATGTGCTTTTCTTTGAAACTGTCTCCTTTTACCAGAAGATGAAGCGTAACAGGAGACGCCTTGGAGTGGCGAAGTATTGAGCAGACAGGGCCAGTCACAGCCAGCCAGAGTCCCTGGGCAATGAGACTCCCAAAGAAGGGAGTGGGGAGGAGGTACATCAAAGGTGGGTAAACAGGAAGGTAATCTTTGGGCAAGAATCATTTCTACAACATCCTGACCCCTCCCCTAGTTTAGGAGGATCACCTAAAATGTTCCCCCCCTGGGCTGGCTAGGATAAGGGAAATACCATCAAACTGAAGTCAAGAGTCTTGAGTCCAAGTCCTGGTTCTGCTATTTGGCATGGGGCAGATGGTTTGCCCTGGTCTGGACCACCACCCATGGTGGTGAGCAATGAGTTGATCATCCTAACACCATGTCAGCCCTAGAAATCCCTGAGTCCCTGCCCATATCAGTGATTGCTCTCTTGCATTGATTTTTCCTCCAAATAGAGAAACTGTGGGTTCGCAGGGAAGGAGCCCAGTTTTGGTATGAGCACAGAAACCCGACAAAGTTGGGGAACCATGACAGGGGGGGAGGGGAGTGCAAATATGTATCAGTGACCAGTCTGCACCAGACACTGATGCTTCATCATTATCCATGGCGCCTGATGCCAGGTAGCCCAGATGAATGTGGTCACTCATTGGCCTGCTGTGTGGGATGGTTCCCAGGTATTTCTTGGAAGCCCACTTGCAGTCTAGCCAGATGGACATTGTGCCCATATTTGCTGCTGGGAGCTGGAGTTGGGGTTGTCAGTCTCTGGAAAATGAGCCATTAGACTCCCTTCTCAATGGGTCCTTCTGTAGGAAACTCAGATGAAACTGTTCTACTAGTCTTACCTCCTTGGAGAAAATCCAATTGTCTGCCCTGCCTCACTGAACCTGTGAGCAATGGGACTGAGGTCTCTCCAGACCCTAACACAGATGCTGGCACACAATAGGTGATCTGTGTTTGTTGAATGAATAAATAGATGGATTTAGATAACCCAGAACACTCTTTCTAGCTCCGCATTGTAAAGCAGGAAAACATGGAGTCAATATAACCTTGGGCAAGTCACCTAATTTCTATGGATTTCTTCAGTTTTACTTCCTATAAAATACATACAATAATAATTTGCTGTCACCTCATGGGACTGTTTGATGATTAAATGAGATAATGTAGGGAGCGCCTGAGTGGCTCAGTCGTTAATCATCTAACTCTTGGTTTCAGATCAGGTCATGATCTCAGGGTCATGGATCGAGCCACACGTGGAGCCCAGCATCAGACTTCATACTCAGTGGGAAGTCTGCTTGGGATTCTCTCTCTCCCTCCCCCTCTGCCCTTCCCCCCATTAACATTCTCTCTCTCTCTCTCAAATGAATAAATAAATCTTTAAATAAATAAATAAATGAGATAATGTATATAGAACTACTAAGTCCCCTTACTTGAATATTCCCTCTATTCCCACTGCTGTATTAGCCTTCAGATAATGCATTTAAAATGATAAACACAGTGGTACTTAACAAATATTTGTTTTCTTCCCCCAGAACTACATTACAGTTTAAATGTTGAAGTTAAAGCTAATTTGTGGAAGGGATGGATGGAAGAATGGCTTCCATCTAGTAGTGGCTTCCAACAGCAGGGGATAGAATGGGTGTGGGGGGTACCACTGGCTCAGCAGATGTTTATACCATTTTAGAATAACTACCTTAGACTTCAGAGAGTTCCTGGGTATGAAGGTTTGGCTTTAATTAAAGTCTCAGCACAGTGTTAAATGCCATTTTATTTTCGTTCATAATCAACACTAATGAGATGAGTGGATCACAAACAGCACACATTCTGAGAAAGTGAAAAACAACATCCAAGCTTGGTGGTTTCCATTTTTGCTTTTCTCCCTCCCATGCTCTGTTCAATTAAAAGTTTTGAGAAAATATTGCAACCAGACTCCTTGTCTTATGGTAATGAAGCATATTAATTTGAATGTGATGAATACAATATTCCGCTGCCTTTTTTATTCCCTTATCTACAAAAGTTTAAAATAATGGGCCAATTAAAGCAGGAGAAAAGAATGCAGGGTTTGCCTCGGGCTCCAATTCAGCAACCAGAGAACTGAAAGAACAAAATTCTGTAAAGTGTCTGGGTCAGACTCCATCCCCTTGGCTATAGCTGAGAGACATTAACCCATAATGACCAATGTGGACCAGGGAAGCAAGTACTGTATTCAGGATCAAGAGGCCACGTTCTAGATACTTCTCCACTGTTGTCTCAATGAATATTTGTTGGATGGATGGGTGGATGAATGGATGGATGATGGATGGGTTAAAATGGATGGATGGATGGAATGGAAAGATGAAATAAGATGACAACCCAGGTCCCATTCTTTCCAAGATAGAAAAGTAAGCCTAGCCTGGAGTTGACTTAACCCTTCTAAGACCTAAAAGTCAAAGGCAAAACTTAGAGATGAAGTTCAGCTGTCTGATCTCTTTACCTTAGATGCATAAACTATAAATCATCCTGAGTTCAGGGAGGACAGCCCTTGGGACCTTAACTCTAAAGTAGAGGCCCCCACATCAGCTAACCCCAGTATGAGTTTCTGCATTGGAAGAGGGACATCCTGGAGCAGGACTATGACCCTGACATATGATCCAAGTGTCTCTATGAGGACTTCTAGAAGACATCCCCCCTCATTGTGGTGCTTCAGTCATTAAGTCCACCTTGCCACTGTCCTCTTAGGCAGTCTATAGGTATATACTCCACAATATCTGTGTACTTTGTCACCTTCTGATCAGTTCTCTGCATTGCAAGCATTTTAAAACACAGCTCTCTCTCTCTCTCTCTCTCTCACACACACACACACACACTTATGAGGTTATTTCTAACTTAAAACTCATTGTTCCCAGGTCAGACAAATCCTTAACATGGTCTACAAGACTCTACTTGGCCTGACCCCTGAATGCCTCCCAGTCTTATCTTTCAACACACCCCCTCCACCCATGTCCATTCCCTGGGCTCCTGCATTGGCCTTAAGTCAGTTCCCAGACACCTCTTCAGCATTTGGGCTCCCACTCACCTCAGGACCTTTGCGCATGCTTTCACTTATTCCTTAAATGCTCTTGTCCATGTTAATACCTACTCATCTTTCAGGTCTTAGCTCAAGCATCACTTCCTCAAAGAAGGCATCCCTGATGATACTCCCTACACCAATTTCAGAATGTGTTGTGTTCTGTGTTTATCTTGTCATAACTGAGTATTTTTCCCTTATAGCACTTATCACAGTTTATAATTATATGCTTATGCTATTATTTGAGTCTTATACGTCTGCCTTATTAGGTCATTAACACTGTAACAATTGATTCATTGTATCCCTAGTGTTTGACACCGTGCCTGTCTCTTAATAGATGCTCAATAAGTATTTGTTGAATGAATGAATGAATGAATGAATGAATACATAAATGCCTAATTCAAGAGCTTTGGCTCTTTCTAGTCCACTAGCTGCTTCCGAGTTTGGGATTTCTTAATTTCCAAAGCACTTACTTGCACTAGGGCCTTATGTTAGGAACTTGAACAACTGAGATCTACCCTTGTTCTCATGTAGTCCACAGTGTGACAAGAAACAAATACATAAATACATAATGACAATACAGTGTATCCAGTGCTATAATCCATGTTAAGTGCCAGTTTTCATGGAAGCAAGGAAGAAACGCTCCTGTTCCCCTCCCCTGGGGAGGCTTCGCAAAGAGATCTTTTCTAAGCCGAGTCTTCAAGGAAAAGGTGTTGGCCAAGGCAATAAGAATGGAGGTAGAATTGGAGGTGAAGTGACCAGTAGGTAGGAAGGCTCATGAGTCAGAGCCTGGCACTGGGGGAGATAAGTCCCAGGGATGACAGCACCCCAGGGGGAGAGGCAAGGCTGTGGGAGGTGAGTCTGGGAGGTGAGCAGGGGCCATGGCACTGAAGACCTTCGATGATAGTCAAAGATGGCCAAGGGCACTGCATGGAGGGGACTAGCATGGAGAGACATGTGATTTGGAGAACTCTGGAAGCGCTCTGGAGAAGAGGTGCTTATACTTCAAGTGAGAGACTTCCTCCTCTGAAGAAAGGGAGACTCGGTCCCAGGGCTGTCAATCAAACTCTTTTCTAGAATCCGAACTTTCTTTCCCAAAGGGTGCTCAGTGTGGCTAACCTTGCTTATTCATTGCAGGGAGAATTAATTTCAAGGAGGGGGGGAATTAAAAGAAAATACAAGATTAAGCAGTGTAATCAGCTGCTGCAGAGAGTTGGAAATGCAATAAATAATAATAGCATTGAGAGCTGTTTTTAATAACTCACCAGTGTAATTTAGCCCCAAGTTCTTGGAGCATATGTAAAATATGTCATAATGTGTATAATGGCAAATGCCTCATTGCCAGTCTCTAAAGACAAATGTCTTCCCAGGAGGAAAGGGGGTGGGACGGGGAACGGAGGAGAAATTGGAGGACATGATTGCAAATAGGGTGTAGGAAGGCAAGCATCGTTCATTCTGACACCACTAATTTGAAATCTGTGATCCTTTGCAGATGCGATAGGTTTCAGTTGGTTTGTCTTCGAGGATGGGGCAGGTTAACAGCAATAACATGGTAAAGCAGATAGTCATAATTTGTAAGAGACTGAGTTGTTTTCATATTCTGCAGAATCACCATTTGCATGCAGTCTGTGTTATAATTACAGATCATCCTTGTCTGTCTACTCCAGGAGGTCCCCAGGGCACTGAAGTCTTGGCAGCATTTGTTTGACTTAGTTGAGTTACTAAATATTCATGAAACCATTAAAATGTGTTATTTAAAAGTATTTGATGAAGCCTCACTTTTAGTAATTCATATGGGCTGCACCCCCTCTCCCAAAGTCCAAGTTAGTGGGATGGGGCTGGGAGTTCTCCCCTCTTGGGGAGTCAACATGGTACAATTAAAATGAGGTGGACTTTGGAGTCAGACAGACCTGAGTTCAAGTTCTAGTTCTACCACTTACTAGCTGTGACCTTTTTCAAGTTATTCAAACTCTGAGTCTCCATTCCTAATCTATTAAATGAGTGATGATGATGATGACGACAGCTAATATTCATGGGTCACCCATTGCATTTCCTCCGTCACAGCACCACTGTGGTGTAGGTACTGGTATGATCCCCATCTTACAGGTGAGGAGCCTGAAGCTTGGAGCAGTCGAGTAACTTTCACAAAGCACAGGGCTAGCAAATACTGTTCAGGAACCCAACACTGGGTCCCTCTGACCTCAGAGTCCATGCTATTAAGTGTGCTGTGTGATCCCTATATACTAAGTTCTACAACTGGGGAAGATGAGACACAATATGTATAAGGTATAGCTCCCGGTGCATAGTAGACACTTTGTAAATGTCTCTTGCATTGAAGAACTAGATTTCTCTTCCTTTCATGTGTCCTCTCTGGAAAAATACAACATCTGTGTCTTTGTCAAAGTTTTATTAATGTCCTTGCCATTCTAGGCCCTTGTCTGAGTCACTGAGCACCCCTCCCAGGCCTCAGGTTTTTAATCTACAAAATGGGGGTATGTGGGAGTTCTACGGAAATCTTCTTTCCAGTTCACTCCCCATATCATCAAACAAGCGTTACTTCCTTGGCCACTGTTCCCAATAGGAATGTGTCCTCCCCTCAGGTGTTGTAGGGTTGAGACGGTTGAGATGGTTTAAAACCATCCTTGTATTCATGGCCAACAGGGGTGTCCTGGGACTCAGGAAACACCACTGTCTTCATTTGACAGTTGCAAAAATGAAGACTCAACAAAGTCAAGTTATTTGAAAGTCATCCAGCCAGTGAGTGTCAGAGACATGAATAGACTCAGGTCTGCCTTCAAATCCCATGTCCTTGGCATGCTGCCTTCCTACAGTAGTAACTCTCACCATTACAACTGAGAGCTAATTAGCAATGCAAGAAATTAAAGCAAGAGATTTCCCCCAAAAACACATGATTGACAAACAAATACATGCTCTGGACTCAGAGAAAGGAGAGCAAGCTGGAGGAGTGTGGGGCATCAGGCCTTCAGCTGAGCCCTAACAGGTTGGCTTTTGTTGGCAGATAAAAGAAGAGAGAGCATTCCATGTGGGGAAATACACAAGGGAATGGGCAGAGGGCAGTACAAGTCAAGTTCTGCAGGCCAGGAAGGCAATGTCAAATGCATCCTGTTTGGAACATAGCTGGTTGGAACTGGTGCCCCATCTGTGATTGTTTGTAAGGACAGTCCCTGGACCGGAGATTCCTTGGTGGCTGAGATAGATCTTAGTGATGGAACCCCAGTGCCTGGGGCATAGTAGACAGGAAACATGATATTGGAGGGAGGGAGAGAGGAAGGTAGGAAGGCAGGAAGGAAGAAAGCACTGAAGCTAAAGGAAAGGAGTGAAGGAAGGAAAGAAGGAAGGAAATAATGTGTGTAGCGAATTGGAATTTCTGTTGAAATTCCAACAGAGCCTGGATCCATCCTGAGAAAGCAAAGGAGGTAGAAAGTGAAACATGTCAGTGGATATCTAAATGCCATATCTCACTGACTTTATCTGCAAATGAATTTCCACCAACAGCAGTTAAGTTTTGCTCAAATCAATAATTTGTGCTGACAATTGACACAAACATTGGGCACTCATTAATAAATGTGCTCATTACTCTTCCCTGTTGGATAATGTGAACTCCTTGTGTTCTGGCCTATTATAAGCAAAGAGACCTACATCTCCACCTCCTCAGCCTAGGACCGCGGTAGGGCAGGGCAGAATGTAGAAGGAGCCTGCAGGCTGAAAGCTTGGGGTGGTCAGGAGAGAGGGGTCCTGAAGTTCATCCGAAAGAACATAGAATTCTTGAAGCAGAGTTCAGGATCCTCCCAAAATTGATCTCCTAAGGGTGTTTGGGATGGTTCTTCCTGAGGGTTTTCTAAAATCCAAGAGGAAAAACCAGAAAGCTTTCCTCCCATTGTCTCCCTTGCCCCCAGGCTCCATGGAGCTGGTGATGAATCAAAATCAATCAAACAAATGTGGCTTTGAGAATTGACTACTGAAGGGAGGAAGCCTGGGGTGGAGAACCAGCCCAGCTGGATTCCACAGGAAGCTGCTTGGAGCCAGACACCTCTTCCCAAAGATACACATATAAGAGACAGGCTTCAAGGTAGATGCGTTGAGGTTTTTTACATTTCAGCATCTGCCCCATCCCCATACACCCATAAATATCCCATCAGGGGTACTAATGACCAGCAAAGAAGTAAAATCATTGTTGGGACCAAATGAGATAAAATGTGTAGAATATCTAACCCAGTGGGGATGGGGGTGGCTATTGATACCATAGTTATTCCTAGAGAGAGAAGCAAAGGGCCTGAAGGAAAGAACCGAGCAGAAACAGGAAAGTTGGAGACCAGGAACAACTCCAAACCCATCCCTAACCACCCACCACTTCTCACCAGCAGAACCTGAGCCTTCGGTAGCCAGAGAATACCCTGAATGAAAGGATACAGAGACCTGAACTCCAGGCCTGCCTCTGCCACCAACTAACTGTATCATCTCCTGGGAGATACTCAACCCTGTCTGAGCTTCCTCTGGAAGTGGTACCAGTGAGCACCTAACTGGTTGCTGTGATAATTCAGATAAAGGAGAAACCTACGTGAAAGTCCAGCACAATGCCAGACCAAGAAAATGCTAATAGCACTTATTTCCCACTCTTTGCCTCTGTTTTCTCATCTGCAAATGGAAATAATGCTGCACCCTAACTTAAAGTTAGGGCATAATATTTTTTCAACAAGTATGTGTTGAGAAACTACAATATGCAGAGTGATTGAAATGGTTAAACAGAATTTGCAAAGTAAAAATCCTAGAGGACTTTTTAGACATTGTGACCTTCCTAATGGGAAAGGATTTTCTTTTTATCTATGCACAGTGTCTAACACATGTCCAATAAATATCAGAGAAAGAAGGAGAGGGAGGAAAAGAAGGAAGGGAAGAAGGGAAGGAAGAGAGGGAGGAAGGAAGAGAGAGAGAGATGGAGGAAGATGTCATTACTTTACTATTGTACAGTTAACATCATCATTATAAAACTAATTTAAACAAACTCAGCCAGTGTCCCCAAAAGGGCTCCAAGATAAGGGCTAGGATAAAGAACACAGAAATAATTTTCCCATTTTGACCAGTGATGGGAATAGTAATGATTTTCTCTCTGAACCATAACCATCTTGCAGTTAAATTATTTGCTTTCTGGTAGAATCAAGAGCTCAAAGATGGTGCTCTGAGGAATTCTTTCATTTCTTACCCACTTTTAAAGAAAAGAAAACTCCAAACGCAATTATTGGTATTATTTTTATACCAACTGCAGCAGAACCTTCTGGAAGATGAGGCTCCTACCAAATTAGTTTATCCAAATGAGATTTAGACAGTACCTTACCAGGAGACCACTCAGAAACCCACATACCACCAGTAAGCCCTTCTGTGTCCAGTGAATGTGGACATAGCTTTGCACATGTGGTTTCAGTTAACTACACGAACTACTCCAATCTTGTGGGATGCTACACCACAGGACACCTCTGTTTACTTCAGGTTACAAAGCAGTGAGCAAACTGAGAGCGGCAGAAGTAGCTCACTAAAATAGAATTTTATTTTCTGACTGCTGGGGGCTGACATGCAAGTGAAATTTAAGCAGCAACAAATACTTATCTGAAACCATTTGTCTGGAGGGAAGATTTGTGGCTAGAAAACTGAAGTGCAAGCACTCAGAAATTTCCAGAGGAAGTCTGATTCCCCTACCTTAAATAGTATTCCTTCCTCTCCCCAGATTCAAACCTCCAAACTGTGGAGGTTTTACTATGACTTCTCCATCAGACCTAACTAATATATTATCTCCTGGAGCATATGGATAATAATGATAGTGATACTAATCTAGTTCTTTCTGTGCTTAATTACTAACTCATTTCAATCTTTACAACTCTCTTTAGTAGGTACTATGATTATCTCTGTTTTACAGGTGAGAAAACTTGGGCACAGAGAAGTTAAGTTACTCACCAGTAGTCACAGAGCTAAATAAGAAGCAGAGTTAAGAGTCTCTGCAGGCAGTCTGGTCCTGGAGGCTATGCTCTGAACCTCTGTGTTACAGTTTCATTCACTGGGTGTCAGAGATTGTGTTAAGAGGTTATAACATTATCTCATTTCATTATTGCAATAATCCTAGGATATGGGTACCAATATTATTCCCATTTTACAGATGAGGAAACTGACTCCAGAAGTTTAAATTATTTGTCCCAGGTCACATAGCTAGTAGTTGGCAGAGCTAAAACTCAAACCCAGTGATTCCGTGAACCCATAGTTGTTTGGCAGAAACTAGGTGCCATGGACTGAATGTCTGTGTTTCCCCAAAATTCATATGCTGATGCCCTAATTCCAAATTGGTATTTGGAGGTGGTAATTAGGTTTACATGAGGTCATGAGGATCAAGATTTCATGATGGGATTACCATCTACAACTCAGAAAGAGGGCTCTCACCAGATCGCAACCACACTAGTACCCTGATCTCAGACCTCCCAGCTTCCAGAACAATAAGAAAAAGATATCTGTTGTTCAAGCCACCCAGTCTAAGGTATATCATTACAGTAGCCTGAGCTGACTAAGACACTAGGCATTTGTGAGTGTGACCATCTTGGTCTCCAAGATTCTTAAGGGACCTTGAAGTCCATGGCCAGTAGTCATGTGTCAGGACGTAATGGTCTGAATTGGAATCCAGTCTTATGTGGTGTCTGGGTCAGAACAAAAGTCAGGTATCTGGTACATGAGGTCAATTCACCACCCACCCATCCCCACCCCTCCCTCAACACCCCTGCTTTAGCCCCACCCCTGCCATCCACACCCAAAGAGAATGCCTCTGAATGATCAAACCTTTATTTCTTTATGGCAAACAGTCCAACACAGGGGGAAAATAAAGTCTGCCAGTGCTGACAAAGAATTGAAGAGGGCCACCAAAGTGAAGATTCTTGGCCAAAGAAACAGTAAATCAGGACAAATTAGTGAGAGAAGTACCCAGTTTTGTCTAGGCTCACACCTACATTGCAGACACATTCACCTTACAATCTATGTGGAAATAAGACAAAGCAATTTGTGAAATGGATTCCACAAGTCCTCCAGTTGGGGCAAAAATTTCTCATCAAGTGAAAGATGGAACTCCAATAAAAATTTAAAAGGAGGTTACACGTAGAGGGAAGAGCTGTGCAGATGCCACGTGATGCTGGATGGAAATGGAATGTGAGAAAAAGGCAGGCTCTCTAATAAACAATTCATGGATCTCTCACAAATACCAAACCGCAGATACATCATTTATTAGCTGGACATGTGGGAGAGTATGGACTTTGGAGGCAGGTAGATCTGGACCTGACACTCAGACACCCACTACCTATGAGACCTGAATTTACCGCTGATCTTCTTAGAGATGAACATGGCAATACCCCCAAAGATATGCTGTGAGAATACAGGGAGATGGCCTGTGTAAAGCACCCTACAATTGCTAAAAAATAGTAGCTCAGTCTGTCTGGTTGCCATTGAGATAAGTCATCTGAGAGGCAGATGTCCCTAAAGCTCAGGGTTTGGAGATCATCAGAAGGGGACCAGGATTTGAGGCCAGAGTTCTTGGAAGAATTTAAGTCCTTGGGGCGCCTGGGTAGCTTAGTCGGTTGAGCGTCCGACTCTTGATTTTGGCTCGGGTCTTGATCTCAGGGTCATGAGTTCGAGCCCCAGGTTGGGCTCTACGCTGGGCGTGGAGCCTACTTTAAAAAAAATAAAAAGAACGTAAATACTTACATGGTGACAGCAGGCAGAAAGTGGGAGCCACTACTCCTTTTTCTCATGTCATTCCTTTCCAGAAATTCCAGAAAGCAGCAAGGGATGAAGTCTAGCTCCTGGCACCTGACCTTGCATCTAACAGATGCTCAGTAATCCATGTCAGTGGAACTGAATTGGGAATGCTGTGTGTGAGGTAAAATAGGGCAAAAGGTGAAAAATGTGGGACAGAAACCTGGCTGAGATCAGCGCCATCTGCCCTGAGCTGACATCTGAAACAATGATTATGCATAAGCTTGCAAAAGGGGAGAATGCGGAGGAAAGAGAGAGGGACAGCACCAGTCTTAGAAGGCAGAAAGCTGTTGGAAAGGAAGCAAGAGAGAGGGAGTAAGAAGCAGGCAGAAACCAGGAGAGGTACAGGCTAGAGAAGTCATGAGAACAAAGTATTGACTTACCAGAAGTCTCTCTGCTCCTAATTTAGTTCCTCATGTCTGGCTATGCTAATGCCTAAAATTCCACTAAGCTCTTTGGGTTAAGTATTATAATCACTAAGGCTCCAGAAGAGAGGAAACACAGAAAGTCAGGCAAACCTCTGGGCAGGTGAATTTGTCAGGTTTCCTTCTGGGCAGGTGAATTTGTCAGGTTTCCTTCTGGGCAGGTGGGGTCTGGAATGGCAAAGCGGTGAAAGTGGTGTTTCCCACCCCCACGCCCCTACTCTTCCTTCCCCTGCCCATCTCCCTAGTGTAAATACTCCTACTGTGGCTGATCAAACCACCAAAGATTTAACAACTGCCTTGCTAATTCCCTAAAAATTTAACCATCAGCTTTCACAAGCTGGAATGGGCTGACTCTGGACACCACTGCCTAGGCACAAATGAGATGGAAGATTGATACATAGAACCAAGAAGGAAAGTGCGGAGCAGAGAAGACGAGAGTTTGCTGAGCCTCAGTCTGATACGTAGAATATGTTCCCCCTTCATCAAGAAGGAAAGGAAGGAGAGAGCACCATTCACATTTAGTTATTGTTGTTGAAAATACATTATATCCGTGGGAGAACATGTCAAAAATGGGCCTCCCTCTGACCCAGGCCCTCAGCTATCTTCTCCAGAGGCAACTAAATTCTCAATTATCAGTGTATCCTTCTGAAACTATGTTATGTATATGCCCACAGATGGTGTATGTGTGTCCCTTTTCAAAATTAAAATTACAATATACTAAAGGGCTCCTGGGTGGCTCAGTCGGTTAAGCAACTGTCTTCGGCTCGGGTCATGATCCCAGGGTCCTGGGTTCAAGCCCCATGTCAGGCTCCCTGCTCAGCGAAGTCTGCTTCTCCCGCTCCCGCTGCTGCTCCTCCTGCTTGTGCTCTCCTGCTCTCTCTCTGTCAAATAAATAAAATCTTTAAAAAAGTAAAATAAAATGAAATAAAATAAAATGGCCATATACTAAACAACTTACTTTTTTCCTTTAATAATATATTTTCAGTGTTCTTCCAAGAAAAGATACACGAACGTGTTATATATTTATAATGGCTGTGTCGTATATGCTATAATTTATTTAACCAATTTCCTCAGTGATAAGCATATAAGTTTTTTCTGTCTTCTGCTATTACAAATGATGTGATGAATATCTTTTAAGTGAAATTCCAGGATCAAAATGTATATACACTTTTTATTTCTGATGGGTTTTTCCCTCCTAAGTGGATTATGAATTTACATCCACACCAGGTCATGAGAGTATCTTCCCCGCCCCACACACACATTGTTGCCCACGTGGTGTATTCTCCGAATGTGAGGCCAGCATTTGCTAAGTACAAACTCTGCTCTCACACCTGCCACAGGCTCTCTTACTTGAGGAAGCTTATTCCCAAAGAGGAAACTGGGCCTTATGAAGATCAAGGAACTTTCCCAAGGGTAGGTCTCTGTGATGGAAGTCCCAGTCTTCCTTCTTCTTCATGTTGGCCGCCCTTCCCCACCAGGCTCACTGTTAACCATCTGGTGTAAGGAGAGTGTGATGCCCCCCACAGAGCCCAGAAGCTTAGGACACACCTATAACCCACACTGTTGCTTCCCCATCCTTTGTTTTCTTTCTAGGAGTTTTGCTCAATCAGTTTTGCTTTTAGTAATTTCTTCTACTGATACAAAACCTGCCCAAACACAAATAGAACTGTAGACTCAGCCCAGTTTACAATTACTTTCTTGGTGATCCAGTTTCCAGGGGCAGTTTGTGATGTCAAAACAGGGACCACCTATACTCCAGAATAAGCTTGATTGGTTTTTACTAGAGAAATACAGGCAAATTGTTGTCCTTTTGAAAAATAGCCTTACCCTCTAAGCCTGTTGCAGATCAAAAGCAGTTAAGTCTTTTCCCTTATGTCTTGAAATAGTCTACGTTCACACACATTCCCTCAGAGTCCCAAAGAGGATATGCCATGAGAGGCTGCCGGTTACCGTTACACTCAGGCAGCAGATGTGTAAGGGTTGGTGAAGACTTTGGGGAGATTGCCTTCATAGAAGAGGAAGTAAAAGCAAAGATTACTATGAAACCACGTAGAGATTGCCGGCTAAGAGGAGGAGAAAGGTGGAGGGAGCGGGGAGGAGTGGAAGGGAGGGAGGGAGGGAGGGAATGCGGAAGACAGACTGGTGAAAATCAACCGTGCACTTGGGAGAACAGCGGAAAGAACGGCTTGGAAGACCGGCTTTAAATGCCTGCTGGCGTCCTGCTGGATGGTGCGCCAGCATCCGGGCAGGATGTGGGGGGAGGGCGAGTCCGAGGGGCTCCAAACATTGGGAATAGTGGTGGTCCTGTGCTCCTCTCTGAAACTTTTGCACTACCTCGGGCTGATTGACTTGTCAGACGGTAAGCGAACTCTTGAGCTTCCCTGTTTTTTTAAGAATGTGTTTTTCAGCTTAGGTTGTTATGAGTTTAGAAAACGCACGCAAAGTAGCGCGGAGACCCGAGAGCTCTGCAGAGGATCTGCTAAAGCCCAGAGGTGTTGATCCCTCGTCTTCCTTAGACCGCCCCAGTGATGCGCTTTCCACGGTGCCTGGAGAGTTGGAGAACCGGAGGGGGTTAGATCTTCCCTTCCTGCCCTGTGTGCATGTGGGTCTTGGTGGATTACTAGCTGTGTGAGACTAGCACAAAACATCACAATCCTCTCTCCAAGTGTCTGATAGCTATGTTGTTGGTAGAAGCCGATGACTTTTAGAAGTCATTATGTTGATTAACTTTAAGAAGTAGGTGGGAAGATTATGGGTGTTAAAACTTCTGTAAAAAAAATGCTAATCACAGTGCCGGACAATTAGAAGACATTTAGAAAATGTCAGTTCCTTTCCCCAGCCCTTCACCCCCAACCCTCATAAGAATCCTTACCTTAAAACCACCTTATTAGCTGTGGTTTTACCTTCCACTCCTTAGTGAGAAAGTAGCCAAAAATTTGGGTTAACCCATGCTGTTTATGACTAGAAAGTTAGTGGTTTGGTTTCCAAAGTTAAAGAGGTTCAAGAAGTGAGTATTTTCTTCCTCCTTATGGAGATTTTGTCCCAAATAGGACATAGTTTGTTTATATAATTTTTATCACATAAAATTAAACTTCTGGAGAGATTCCAATTCTGATGAGCAATGCATTAAACAAAACCAGTCTCCAACAATATATATTCAATGTATATACAATGTGTATTCAATGTATATTCTCCCATAACTGGATAGTGTAGACAGAATTTCTCTTCCAAGAGGCATCACAAGCCATAACTGTACATAATAATGAAATACATTTGTAGACAGAGGACTAGCTGAAGTACTAACCAAACCTGAGATAGAATAGAGACTGAATGCGGGATGATGTGGTTGGGTGAGCTCTGGACTAGGAGTCAAGAGACCTGGTTTCTATTAACGATTGCTCTCTATTTAATCGGTCAAGTCATTTTTTATTTGGATCTCAGTTTCCTTATGAGAATATTGATGATTTTCAGACTCTGCTTCATGGAATTCTGGAGTACCTGAATATTTCCTTGTTCACAGTTTTGCAGTAAGGCAGACTCTGGACGCTTCGTCCCTGCTTCAACAAAACCAGGTTCCCTTTATCTGTCCTATATGCCAGGCCTGTACGTGAGAGCTTATTAAGCTTCAGCTAAAATTTAGTGAATCCATGAGTCTATGATTCCATGATTGTGTTTCCCTGAGATGTTGGAAGCTGAAGCACATTCAGAAAACTTTTATTTCTTAAAAACCACCTGAAATCTAACAATCTGGAAGAATAGTTCTTTGTGCACAAAAGAACTCTTCTAGGCCCTCAGGCCCTTATATGTGCTCCTCTCGACCCCTACACTCAGCCTGCCAGTCCGTAACAATTGAGCAAAACCCCTGGTTCTCCACTAGATCCCCAAAACATGTTTCATCCATGTTCTGAGCTTCAAAGGAGATACCCACTGACGTGACAAATTAATGTAAGAGAAAGTTCCAGAGAAATTTCCTTATAAGGCTAAAGGTGTGGTGAAAAATATTACCCTGTTCTTCCTTTCCATATCCGAACATGCTCATCTCTCTTCTCCTGCTTCAGCTTCTCAAGATTATAGCTTTTGGTTTTATTAACACAGAAGATATCAGTTACTCATCTAATGTTATAGTAATGAGGGGATTAGGGTAAAATGTAGAGAACATATGTTTAAGACCGCCTCCAGGAACCCTTGGTGAAGGAAGGGATTAACATTTATTCAGCACCTACAATGTCCCAGGCATAGTGCCAGGTGCTCCTATATACATGAGCTAATGTGAGCCTCACAATAACACTCTAAAGAAAAAAAATTAAATAGCACTGGAAAGTGGATCTCATTGTTCCTGTTTTTAAATTTTTTTAAGATTTTATTTATTTGAGAGAGAGAGAGCACGAGAGGGGGGGAGGGGGAGAGGGAGGGGGAAGAGGAAGAAGGAGAGGGAAAAGCAGTCTCCCAACTGAGCAGGGAGCCCCATCCCAGGGCCCCGAGATCAGGACCTGAGCCGAAGGCAGATGCTTAATAGACTGAGCCACCCAGGGGCCCCTCATTGTTCCTTTTATATAAAGAAGAAGACAGGTTTAGAGAAACTACATAAAATTTCCAAAAACACAAGCAATAGCAGGGTAGAGGTATTTGTCTCTAAAATTGTACCCATTATCCTGTATACCAAGTGGCTCAATGAGTAAGATGGGAGTCTGTGGTCTATCATCAAGTCTATACCACACAGGCTGCTATGCTAGAGCCTTTCCCATATGGTCCAAAATGCCATATTTAATGTGTATGTGACATCTGAAATTCTGTTCACCCATTTGAGTCCCAGAAGGAGAATATCGCCTCCTATTAAGTACACAAGGACCAATGTGATGCAATCATTCTAAAGAGAGCAGGAGAGCAATTCTGAAGAACCTATCAGTAGTCTTTCTTAGGTGCTTCATCTTATTCTTATTTTATTTTTCCGTTGTAATTTTAGAATGGTATCGATTTAGGGCCTAGAATCAAAAGAGCTGGGTTCTGATCTTGGATGTGTCATTTATCAGTGGCATGCCCTTGGGCAAGTCCCTTTTCTTCCCGAGCTTTCACTTTCCTTA
Organism: Neomonachus schauinslandi; assembly: GCF_002201575.2. NCBI lineage: Eukaryota > Metazoa > Chordata > Mammalia > Carnivora > Phocidae > Neomonachus > Neomonachus schauinslandi. The sequence goes on along the minus strand of NC_058409.1, from coordinate 91,411,413 downwards.
TTTGTCAAAATGGAGACATGAGGATGATGGTTGTACTAATTTCCTAGGACGAGTGTAACAAATTACTTCAGATCGGATGGCTCAAAATAACAGAAATTTCTTCTTTCACAGTTCTGGAGGCTAAAAATCCAAAAGCAAGGAGTTGGCAGGACTGTGTTCCCTTTAAGTCTCTAGAGGAGAATCCCTCCTTGCCTCTTGCAGTTTCTGGTAACCCCAGGTGCTCCCAGGCTTGTGGCAGCATCACTGCAATCTGTCTCCATGTGCACATGGTATCTTCTCCCTGTGTGTCTCATCTTCACTCCGTCCTTCCCTCTTCCTACAAGACACCAGCCATGTTGTATCAGGGCCACCTTAATGACCTCATCTTAACTGCCAATCAGTCGGACTCATCACCCGTCCCTCCAAGGTGAGGATAGCAGGGGCTGCAGAGAGGAGAAGATCGGGCAGGGGCACGGGGTGGCAGACAAGTAATGTCCCCCAGAAAGTTCCGAGACCATTACCAGTGAATGCCTTGTCTCTCCCTCTCCTGCTGCTCACTGGGCCAGCCTGAGGCAGGCTCCCCCTCACCAGATGGGAGTCCTCTCTTCCCAGAGCACCATGTCCACTGGCGCTGCTAACAGCAACTCCAGAAGTAGCTCACCATCCCAGGGCCAAGCACTGACCGTGGTGGTGAGGTACGCATCAGTGTTTCCCAGAGTGGGTTCTCCTGCTGCCATGTCGTCCACCTGTCTCAACATAGGTTATAAACACTAGTTTTGCTAGCATAGACATAGCTTGTTTACAGAATCAGGAATGTCACAGGCTATGCAAACCACCACCAAAAATAATAGCAATAGTAATAACTTCACAAACTCAGGGAAACCATGAGAATCCAGGTGTGTTTATTGGGGTCTTTAGAAAGAGTCAACTTCCCATGCATTCTAAAATATGTCAAACATGTATTATTACTCCAGAGATTTTTTTTTTAAGATTTTATTTATTTATTTGGCAGAGAGAGACACAGCGAGAGAGGGAACACAAGCAGGGGGAGGGGGAGAGGGAGAAGCAGGCTTCCCGCTGAGTAGGGAGCCCGATGCGGGGCTCGATCCCAGGACCCTGGGACCATGACCTGAGCTGAAGGCAGACACTTAACGACTGAGCCACCCAGGCGCCTCTATTACTCCAGAGATTTTTGATGGTAAAAGACTTCAAATATGGTTCGTATGAAGCTGACTACCCACACATAGCCCTCTTTAACTATTTCTTATGGACTTAGTGCCTGTCTAGTACTTTATAGCTTAGGAACCCACTGTCCTTTGAGTGTTGCACTTGGACAGCAGAGAAATCTTGTCAGATCTGGAATCTTATATTACTATTGAACTAATTCTGTATTTTTTAAAAAAACTGAAGTTCTGGAGCTTTGACTTCAAGGCCACATGGGTAGAAAGTAACAATTTCAGGACTCAATTCAAGTCTTCTGAGTCCCACTACAGAGGACTTTCTCTTGTCCAAATGCAGCAAAACTGTGCTGGAGCATTGGGAACATCACTGTTTCTACTCATCAAATGTTTGTTATCACTCCCCTTGGTAAGGTACTCATAACCCAGTCCAGTTAGGTTGTCATGGGCTGAGTCATGGCCATCCAAAGATATCTTGTCCTAATCCCTAGAACCTATGAATGTCACCTTACAGGGAAAAAGGTTCTTGCAGGTGTGATTAAGTTAAGGATCTTGAGATTATCCTTAATTATCCGTGTGGGTTGTATATGCCATCCTAAGCCCTATATGTCATCATAAAAGAGAGTCAGGCAGAGATCAGACACAGACAGAAGAGGAGAGGGTGATGTGAAGCTGGAGCAGAGACAGGAGGGAGGGCCGCAAGGCAAAGAGCGCTGGCAGCCACCAGAAGTTGGAAGAGGTAAGGAATGGATTCTCCCCAGGGCCTTTAAAAGGAGCATGGCCTTGTTGACATCTCTAGATATAGACCCAGGGTTCATACACCCTCCCACCACTGAGTAAACAGAAGAACCCAAGTAGATTACACTTCCACAGCCTTAGCCCCAAACCTCTCTCTTCTCTTTTTCTTCTTTCTACTTCCAGATTTGGTTATTTTTAATGCTTCCATAGATTTTGTTTTACTTTAAATGGTGCGCTTAAGCCTTGATTCCTTAAATATTGGCTTTGAGCAGTCTCTCCTGCCCACCTTCTCTAAAATATCCAAAGACAAGCACACTTTTACTTCCTTTACTTCTCCTGTCTTTCTCTCTAACTACCAAATCTGTTAATTACATTATCATTTTTATGTTGCCAAGGTTTAAGGTGTTCTGAGAATATACCTCTTTCAAGGTAACTGGGAGGAGTTTCCTCAGACCTCTCATCCCCCATGAGGATGACCCTGTCTCTCGCTCTGAGTGGGCTCCCAGGTCTGTCTAGAACTGCCTACTTGTATGACCAACAGAAGGATAGAAATGGATTCTGCTTCAGAAGAATGCATTCTGTGTTCAGAAACCTTTCCAGTCCTTGGGATCTCACAAGGACATCCAGAGCTGCCTAGGCCTGGAAAGCCACCCCCTCATTCAGCCACAGACTGAGGACACCCACCCCCTGCACCTGACCAATAAAATGAGACTGACCCCAGGTTCCACTCTGCTACTGCCCACCTTCTCCCCCAACCACACCCTGCAGCTGAGAAAATCTCCTAAAATCCAATGCAAAGACACACTAGTTTTGCTAGCATAGACTACCTGGTAGCTTGAAGTCTGTCATAGCAAGCCTGGTCAATTTTTTTAAATGTCTTTTCCTATCTAAGATGATAGACGCTGAGAAAAAGTGAGGGCCACATCTAAATCAAAGCAACTGCATGTGGCTGGTTTGAGATTCTGTAGTGAAAGAGAAATATCAAACATGCAACTCACTTGCTTTGTAAAAACATGTTTTCCTACTTATTTGCATAATCCTCACACAAGTTATACATGAATGAACTCTCATGATTTAACAATCCCTTACCATACAAATAAAGTGAAAGTGCCCGTAGCTTGCCGCCGCCCCAGTCCCACATTATCCCCAGGACCAAGCACTGTGGTGACACAGTGGTCAGCTTCCTGGTACCGACAGACAAGGACCACCGCCTGGTTTATAGTAAGAAAAGTGAATATAGAGTGTACTTGAGGAATAGAATGAACCTGCTTCGAGAGTCTACCCTATTTTCAACTACAGAAGAAACGGGAGAGAAAGGAGATGGGAGAGATAGGAAGGAGAGAGCGGCAGCACAGAAGTGGTCAGAAGTGGGGAGAAGAAAGGTGAAGAATCAGGAGTGAGAAAGGGCAGGGAGAGAGAGCGGCAGTAACAGGAAGGAGATTCAGCTCATTCTGAGGCAAGCTCTTGATTTCTCTGTGGTTCTCTTGGGTGTCCAGTAAGTTCCATCCTAGAATCATTTGCCTTTAAGGGTCTGCTGAGCTTATTAACAGCTTACCAACGGCTCATTATGCTCCAATCTCTAGAGACCATATGCTGCAAAAGAAAGTTCCAGAAGCCCACTTGGCACCTGCGCCGTAGCCAGAACTCCGCCCCCCCCCCCCGACCTCCGCCAACAAAGCCAGCCCCAGGGAGGAACCCAGCCTTTGTCTTCAGTGCCACAAACCTGGCTGGAAAGGACAGTCTGTCCTGTTACTTCCTCAGGCCTCGCTCTGGCTGGGCAGGCAGGGTTTTCTGAATTAAGAGTTCAATGGCACACACATAGTCATTTGTTCAGCATATTCGGCCTCATACTCCATTGATCCAATGCCCTGGAAATAAGTACGCATTACAGTATTGTTCCTTTATTTCCCTCGAGGCAATATTCAAAGATTAAAAAGTCAAAGCTGTCCACAGATTCCTCCTCTCTGCCTTCACCCTCCCTCTCCCATACATGCCCCTCCACCATCTTCTCTCTCTCCATTCCCAGGGTTCTCAACCTCTCATGCTACTCAGGCCCTTCTACTATGATGCCCACTTGGACTGATCTTTCCTTTCCTTCTCTCCTGACTTTTAATCCATCCCCATCACAACGTACCCTTCTGCACTGACTGATCTCGAACCGCCCCTGAAAAACAGACCCCTGCTTAGGCAATTATTTTGTCCGTGAATTTGTGTGTGAAGAGCCTGAGTAAAATCTTTTTTTTCCCTTCTTAAATGATGGTGCTAACATAGTATACTGGCTTTGGACCGTTATTTGCTTTCACATTTGCATATTTAAAGAACTAGAGAAAGAATAGCTGAGGTGATCTTTCCCCTCTCGAGCCACGTGGAGCTGTGCCTCCCGAGGGAATCAGCTTTAAGAGAAGAGTTGCTTCTGGCACCAAGGACAAACACTTGTTGAAAGACTGAACAAATGTTTTTATCCTGACAACAAAGAAGAGCCTTGAGGAGGGGCTGTTTGTGAAGACAGTGAGTATGTTCACCCTGTTCACCACATATTTCTTCTGCCCAGCACATTGCCCAACACATCGGAGATGCTCAAGAAGTGTTGAATGAATGAACAAATAACTAATGAGTGACAAGCCCAGAGGTTTACTTTCAAAGCTTCCTCATACTTCAGAATGCATCTGTGGGACCAAGACAAAGCCTTCCAATTTCACCAGCAAAGACTCCACATCCCACACCATACACAGAGTTACTTCTCACTCCCCTCCAGTGGGCCTTTGTTTTCCCTCAAAGCGTGGCTCCTTCTCCAGACCTCTCTATTCCCTGCCTAATACACATTCTAATTATTGACAAGCTTGCTATTCCCCCTCTGGCCTGCCTGGGGGTAAACCCCTGATATTTCAGAGAATATTCCAAGAATAGAGCAAGTGCTCCTACTTGACAAATAGGTACTCAGTAAAAACTGGTGAATGAGTGGATTAATGCACAAATTAATGGCCAACCCTGCTCATAGCAAAGGAGCTGAGAGTGCATTCAAGCCCAACCCTGGACACCCTCATTGCTATTCCTTTGTTGTTGAAAGAGCCTCAGGCATCATGCAGTTGACCTGGACTCCAGCCTCAGCCCTGTCCCTCAGGCGCATCCATGTTCCTCTCTAGGTTCATCCTAGCCAACCACAAAATGAGCAGGTTGAATTAGATCAGTGGTTTCCAAATGCTGATCTGCAAAATTTCCAGAAGGAGCACCATATGGGATTTGGGGAAGGAAAAAAACATTTGTCTGCTCTCGCTCTTTAACCCAGCATCTGATTGTTCTCATCTATTTGACGTAGCCTCCGTGCAAGTTGCCTTTAATTAAAGAAGTACTTGCCTTTATAGGAGTTTGAAAACCACTGATAACATCTAATATCCATCCAACCTTGAAGTTTTCATGATCTCACGTTTCCATGATATACTTGCTTTCAAGGTGGACAGAAGGGATATGACCTTGCTGGGGCCACATTTCTCTACAGCACTATCACCGTGACAACCAACCCTCAGATAGGATGCCTTATGGGTGCACTGGCCTGAGCCATAACCCCTAGAACAGTGGAACCAGCAGCAGCCATAAAACACAGTACAAATGAGCAATATATCTGTTCCCATGGCTGTCAGAGTCTAAATAAGTTGAGGGAGTGTTGCAAAAGCCAAGATGAGATCACCAAGCTTCTGGTACTGAAAAGGTATATTTCATAGAGTATTTAGCTGGGCAGGACCCTAAAGAGCATGAAAATGATCTGGTGCCTTGGAAATAACCCTGGAATTGGAGTCAGAAGCCAGAATTTAAACCCCCCTTCTGCCATTTGTGGACTAATGACTTTGGGCAAGGTACTTAACTCCCATGAGACTTAGTTTCCTCATCTGTAAAATGGGGTAATATAACCCACCTTGTAGGATATTGGGAGGATTAATTGAAATGAACTGTATGAGAGCATTTGGCTCAGTGCTAACAGTTTATAGATACAAAGACCCGAAGGAAGGAAGTGACTTGCCCAAGGTCACACAAAAATGGCATTATCATCATGTTGCTCACAACTCAGCATTGCCATGGTCTTAGAGGATTCTGGTGCCCAGGGAGGCAGAGGGGCCCACTAAGCCTTCTACTTAAGTTCCCAGCACTTCAGGGGTGCTGCCCTGGAGGGGGCGCTGAGACACCACCCAAGAATCTCACTCTCAGGAATTCAATATAGAAAACACATTAAGACCTGTTTACATGGAAGTGCTGTTTATAATTATTGTTCCCTATGGGACAGTCCCCTACTGCTTCCTCCAATCCTGTTTTAAACTGCTCTGCTAATAGAGCTTTCCTGGCTTCCCCGGGGAGACATTCACAGAGGCTAATAGAGACATAATTCAAAAATTGCTTGATATACATGCCCTCAATTTTCCCCAAGAACTACCTAAGATACCCAAACATGCAACGCACTCATTGGCCAGATGCAATTAAACATGCATGGTATTAAATATGCGGGCTGCTACTCGGCCAGGTCTGCATTAAGTTGCAGCAGTCCTGCACTTTATCCTCAGATTCTGCCGAGTTCAAGTGCAACAGGAAAGAAGCAAGCTGCTGGATGGGAGCCCTGGAGGACCCTTCTTACCGAGTCTGCACTCCAAGGCTTTCCAAAGCCTTTTTAGACAAGACAAGGAGGCTTTTAAAAAATCCTCCAGGTCTGAAGAAGCAAAGAATCAATGCTGAGCAATTCCGGGAATAATAACTTCCATCTCTCCAATGTATGAAGAGGAGAAGGAAGGCAGAAAGAAGCTGGATGCAACGCTACAACATTGCAACAGTACATTACAGAAAGATCTGGCTCCAGATCCCAAAACAAGCGCTTACTCTCTGCGGGACCCTGGGAGAATCACATAAGCTTTCAGAGACTTAGCTTGTCCAATGGCAAACTGGGGATACTAACATCACCTCCCGGGATTTCTGGGAAGATAAAAGGAGATTAACAAACGAAAGCACGGGGCACCTGGGTGGCTCAGTCGTTAAGCGTCTGCCTTCGGCTCAGGTCATGATCCCAGGGTCCTGGGATTGAGTCCCACATCTGGCTCCCTGCTCAGCGGGAAGCCTGCTTCTCCCTCTCCCACTCCCCCTGCTTGTGTTCCTGCTCTCGCTATCTCTCTCTCTGTCAAATAAAAAAAAAAAAAAAAAGAAAGAAAGCACTTAGCGCATCTTCACATAGTAGGAATTCATTAAACTTCTTTTATATAGATTGTTTCCCTAAAATCTGAATACGGAGAGCATGGGCATGCTTATATACTTGTTAAACAAATACATGAATGTTGAGAAAATCTAAAATAATACTAAAATTAGAAGATCAAAAGAAGTAAACTAGGACTGATTAAAAAGAACTCTGACTTACCCAAAAGTAATAAACTTAATAAAACTTGGTATCTCGAGAGAAAATTAATATGAACTGAAAATAGCATAGGTTCAAGGTGACCTTAGAGATGTTTCTGAAGATGAGCTCCATAATTGATTAATAAACTGAAAATATAAAGAACTGGCAAGGCTACAAATCCAATGTCCCTGTTCATCCCTCCTTTTTCCTACAGAAGGAATTGAAGCCCCAGCAAATGGAAATGCCCAGCCCCGCAAAGAACACTGAACCAGGGGGGTGAGGGAGGGTCCAGCCCTCCTACACATTGTCCCTTAAAGATAGTGCCAGACTGACACTCAGAGCTCAGTTTCCCACCCCACCCCCTCACACAGGGATGGGCAGGAGGGGAAAGGACAGGAGCCACACTTGCCGCTCGCCTACTAACTACACACATCTGGGTGCCCACCTAATCCTTGGAAGACCCTAAGAAGGTAGTGTCCTTCACATACAAGACTGTGGAAGCCACCCAACAAGTGTGTGACAGGTTCAGGATTCAAGCCCCACTCCCTGGGCACAACATTCAACCATCTCCGACTTGACAGATGCAAACATCTGACCGCAGAAGGCTTGTCATCAATGTGACCTGATTGCAACTGACATGACTGAGCTTCAGTCAAACTATGGAGATTTTTCAATTATATGAAGATTTGCAAGAGCCCCTGCACTCTCCTGTCAGATAATGAGAGCTGCAGTCACAGAAAGACAGGTGCTTTCTGGGTTTGGCCTGGGAGAGGGATAGTAAACAGGCAGTGTGGGGGCCTTGGGAAGGGCAGGCAGCTGAGAGGAGGGGAAAGTGGCCGAAAGCTGGTGGCAGTTCCTCCCGTGGCCTTCACCTTCACCTGTGCAGCCCTTTCCAGAAAGTGTGGTTGGAAGCTCCCCCCCCCTTCACTCCTGAGGAGAGCCTCAAACTCTTGGGGCAGATACAGCACAAATGAGAAGCCTGACCTGCCCCCGCTGGGGAGACAGATAGGATTGCTCCCGGATGGGGAAAGGGTGAAGTCTCTCAGCCCAAGACCTCCATTTATCTTCAGGACAATTTTAATTGGAAACCTCGCCTCGCTGCTGCCCACTTTTTCAGAAGTAATTAGAATGCTAATCTATAAGAAAGATGTCTATTAAAAATAAATTAATAATAGATAATACATTTTGGCTTACAATTTTGAATAATATGGCCATCCTGTCTTAAAATAAAAATTCATATATTTTTAATAAGCCTGAGACATGTTTCCCAATGAACCACAGATGGTTCATTTTTATTATCCTATAAAGAGACATTATGGGTAAATGTTTTTTAAAAATGGCAAAAGAGAACATCAGAGCTGCTCTCTTTTGGAGATCTCCAAGCACTTTCTAAGCATCGGGCTCCCTCCTGTCATCATGGAGACGGAGACACCATTGATCCCCTGACCTTCATCCCTGATCAGACAGAAGCAGCATGGCAAAATCAAAACCAGACACAGTTCAAATTCCAACTTTGTTACTTGATGACTAATAACCAAGCCATAATGACCTAGAAAATGGGTATTTATAAAATAATCCTGACGAGGTTATTTAAGGAGTATATAAAGCAGGGCATGAAATGCATTGGACATAGCAACTCACACTGAGAGGCTCTCTTTAAACGTCCCTTCCTCTCCTCTCAACATCTAGAATCACGAGGAACATCTGAAGCTATTACACCTATGTGCCCAAGCACATAACCTGCCATTGTACTTACAAAGAGAATAAATACGTTCTGTCCATTTGACAAACATTCATGAACCCTACAACAAAAAGCTGTTGAGTCTAGAGAACAAATAATTTGAACTATCCTAAGAAGGTGAGATGTGTAGAAAGCAAGGGGATGGTAACTGGCTCTTCTCCCAGCACTGATCATCAGGTTATTGACTTAAATTCAGTGAAGGTCAATCAGTATTAACCAAAACCCATCCCTGTAACAGCCCCACTGCTGGGGCCAGGAGACAGAGGGAAGTATGACAAAGCTCCCTCCCAGCCCTCCCCACTGCACAACCCAGTTGCCCAAGCCCTGGAAAATCTTCTTTGTCATCTCCTGATCCCTTTCGCTCATACTGCCCTCCCTCACATCAGCAGGTCTGGCGGATTCTATCTGCTGGAGAGACTGGAAATCTGCCCCTGATCAGTCTCCTTCAAAGCTAACATCACCAAAAAATAAAATAAAATAAAATAAAATAAAATAAAAAAAAAAATAAAGTTAACATCATCTCTCATCCAGTTGCAACTCTACCCTAGCAGTCTTTTGGCACCTACTAAAACCAAACCAAAACAAACAATAACAAAAACCCCTTATTGAACTATGGTAGGCATCAGAACCCAGGTAACCGATATCCAGATTTTTTAAAAAGAGGAGGAAAACCATTCCAGCATCCCAGAAGCCCTCTATTCGCTCCATTCCAGTCACTAGTCCCCCAAGATAACTGCTCTCCTGACTTGTAGTAGCACGCACGGGTGGACCTTTTTCGTATTGTTGGATGCTGCTGTCGTTAATTCATTTGCATCACTGTGCAGCATTTCATTGTGTCAGTACGTTAACAATTTGTTGTTGATTTTAATGTTAATGGACACTCGGGTGGGTTTCCGGTTTGGGGCAATTAGAAACTTGATACCTGCCCTTTCTGCCTCCGCTGCCGCCATGGCGCCCGTGAAAAAGCTTGTGGCGAAGGGGGGCAAAAAAAAGAAGCAAGTTCTGAAGTTTACCCTTGACTGCACCCACCCTGTAGAAGATGGAATCATGGATGCTGCCAATTTTGAGCAGTTTCTTCAAGAGAGAATCAAAGTGAATGGAAAAGCTGGGAATCTCGGTGGAGGGGTTGTAACAATTGAAAGAAGCAAAAGCAAGATTACTGTAACTTCTGAGGTGCCTTTTTCCAAAAGGTATTTGAAATATCTCACCAAAAAATATTTGAAGAAGAATAATCTCCGTGACTGGTTGTGCGTAGTTGCTAACAGCAAAGAGAGTTACGAGTTGCGTTACTTCCAGATTAACCAAGACGAGGAAGAGGAGGAAGATGAGGATTAAAACTCATTTATCTGGAATATTTTGTATGAGTTCTTAAATAAAACTTGGGAACCAAAAAAAAAAAAGAAAAAAAGAAACTTGATACCTCTGCTTCCCGTTGCTTTGAAGATAAAAACCCTAAATTGACTGGTCTGACCAATTAACATCTTACCTGACACGTTGGCCATTCTGCTCCACCACTTGGCCTCCACTCTGTTGCTCAAAAGGCCAAATTCACACTCACCTCCTCATCCTGGCACCTGCAGTTTCTGCTCCCTGAAACTCTTCCCGCGATGCTTCCTCATCTTCACCCTTCAGCTCCGGTGTCTGCAGACTCTCCCTCCCTCTGACTCAAATCAGGTTCCTTCTGGCTTTGCTTCCTCACACTGCCCCCTCTTTTTTTTGTCAAGGTTCTTAAGACGATTCATAATTGCATATTCATGGGTGTGATTATTTAGTTAACGTGTGGGTCCCACTGAACGGAGGACTTGCCTGACGTGTTCGTGATCACATTGCTGGCACTTGGAACAGTACCTGGCACAGAACAGGAGCTCAATCCGTATTTGTGACATGACTGAATGAACTCGCCATCCCCTCAAGGAGCCCATGGTCAAGGGAGACCGAAAGACCTCTGTCTCTATCATGCTGTGTGGCAGATGCTACCGGAGAGAGGTGTTGCCATACAGACGCTGTCTGGGGAAGAGAACAAAATTTCCATTTCAGAAGAAGTAGCCCTTGAGGTGACATTTTATAGAGGACTGTACAATTGCAGTAGGCACCATTCACACTGTAGTCTAAATAGCGCCCCCTGGAGGAGTGTGGTGTGATGGGATAGATTTGAGGGAAACCCAGGAAATAACCCAGCAGAGAAGGAAGGCAATCAGGTGCTAGATAGAGCAGGAGCGTGTGCAGAAGTATGAAAGCGTCACTTAGGAAGTCTGTTTGGGGAAACAGCAGGTACTTCTAGAGAGTGAGTATGGGTGGGAGAGAAGCAACAGACAAACCCTGAAAGCTACGCAGGAAGCCGATCATAAAAGACCTTGAAGCCCTTATCAAAGAGCATGGCCTTGGGCGCCTGGGTGGCTCAGTTGGTTGAGCGACTGCCTTCAGCTCAGGTCATGATCCGGGAGTCCCAGGATCGAGTCCCACATCGGGCTCCCTGCTCAGCAGGGAGTCTGCTTCTCCCTCTGACCCTCCCCCCTCTCATGTGCTCTCTCTCTCATTCTGTCTCTCAAATAAATAAATAAAATCTTAAAAAAAAAAAAAAGCATGGCCTTTCTCCTGCAGGCAATGGGGCGCTATTGAAGGCTTTAAAGCAAGGGACATATTCAGATGTATTTCCTTTGAACATCTTGTTTCCTCTTTCCCCAGAGCCTCCACACAAGAGGTTCCTGAAAAGCTCCCCCCATCTTCCCTTTGCACTTAGAACGTCACACACACACACACACACACACACACACACACACGCACGCACACGCCTCTCTCTTCCTTCCCATCTAGTAAGTTCCCACTCCTTGAGATTTCAGGCCCACCTTCACTCGCTCAGGGAAACCTCAGGGCACCAGAGCCCCCTGCCACTCCGTAGCACCGAATAGCTCCCCTGGGCAGCACTCCTCACAGTTACAATTTTATATGTGTGTTTGTGATTCTTAGGTTAAGTCCCTCATGCACCGAACTATAACCTCACTGGGGACAAAAACCATACCTGTCTTTGCCCACCATCGTATCACACTGCCTGTCTAAGTGCCTGGCACATACTGGATACTCCACAGCTAAGTGCTCTATGAATGACTGTTCTACAAAAGTCCTTCTGCCTGTTCGTGCAGAGAACCCATTGGTAGAGCTGAGGCAACAGGCTGGAGGCTGGAGCTTTCCAGTTGTCTTGGGGAGAGATGCTGGGTATATAGCCTTGAGACCAAGGAGTGTTCATGCCCAATGCTCCAGCTAGGAAATCTCCAAGTAGGCATTTTGAACCCACGCCTAACAGCAAAACCAAACTCTATTGACTATATTTTCTTATTTTCTCTTTTCCTGATACTCTGGCCTTTGGGGCCTTGATCCCGGAGAGACCGCGCCTCCCAGGGCTGGCTAATTCGTACGGATAGCAATTGATTCCCTTGCAAGTGTGCCTTTGGCACACAAACCAACCAATCCAGAGCCCACACCCAACCATCTCTTTTAGCTAACTCCCACACACCAAGTCAGTATTTCCTCTGCTCTAAACCACCGCAGGCCACGTACCAGACAGCCGGGAACACCCCTACAGCCCAGAGGTGGCCAAGATTCTCCCAACTTTCCAATCCCAGCATACCTATCCTGCCTCACCCATTCCTTCCCACAAAGGAAGGCTCTGGGCCATGCTCTCCCCTCATCCCTGTCTGCCTCCTGATGGACCCCGGTGCTTCCTTGTGTGGCCCTGCATGGCGTGCCATGCCTCCTGGTTCTAGGGATCCGTGGAGTATGAACTTCTTCCCTGGTGACAGTCATTTCCCCATCCGCATTTCTTACTGTACATGATTAAAACAAATCCCAGGTCTACATTTTAACACAAAAACCCTTTAATGTATTCAGGTGTCCCAGGGTCCTAACTTCTCAAAGACGAAACTAAGTGGTGAAGGTCTTTCTAATCCTCATGGCTCCCAACGTGGTATCTCAGAAGACACTCATGAAGGTTTGCAGGTAATGAACAGGAAGCTCCCTGGCACCCTCATCTCCCGAGAATCTGCTCTCGCTCCCAGAATCAGGTCCAGGCGTGGAGCTTCTCCAATGGCCTTGGGACCAACCAGTTTTACAAATTATCAACATCTCCCCATTAGCTGTTGCAATATTAAATTGTGTGACTGGAAATGAATGAATAATCCCACGGGCAAGTGAGGAGACCAAGCAGCGGGGATTTAATAACAAGTCCTGCCCTCTCTCCAAGCGGAAGGTCTTCCTAATTAAATATTAAAAATCTATCCACACAGCTACAGCAAAAAATTGCTTTTTCAGCAGCATCGCTTTGAGACACTTCCTCCAAAGACCCAAGTGCTGTGGGAATGTCCTCTTGGGGACCCAGATGAGGGAGAAAGGGAAGCCCCAGGGACAAGTACTGCTGGGTGCCAGGCACAGGTCTTTCCTACGTCTTGTCACCTTTGGTCCTCATGAGGACCACGAGTCCTGGGTAAGATCACATCTGAGTGGCAAAGTTGGCCTTTTAATCCAGTTCAGTGTGGTTATAACCTGAGAGGCCATAACACAGCAGTTCACAGCATGGGTTTTAGTATCAAGCGGGCCTGGATTTGAGTCCTGGGTCTGTCATTTACCAACTGTGTCACCTTGGGCAGATGACCTTACCTCTCTGAGTCTCAGCTTCTTTGTCTGTAACAGGGAAGCAGCGTGGGGCTCGCAGGGTTTGGGGAGGGTTCTGCGAGATCATGGACAGGAAGCTCTAGAGGCAGGCCTGGAACCTCAGAAATGCTTCTGAAATGTCAGCTGCTGTTCTGATCAAGGGAAGACCCCCCCCCAACATGCCCCCTGCCCCCCAGTGTTTCAGCACCCCCATTCCCATTTGATTTGATAGGCCAGGACTGGCCACGTGATCACACCTAACTTCAGAGGGGCTGGAAGTACATCCACACATGTGCACTGAGGGAGGAGAACCAAAAATAGCACTAATGATCACAATATCATGTTTTGTTTGAAAAAAGTATTATTCCACGAAAACAACATTACAACAAATACAACTAAACACCCAATACACTAGACTTCCTAGGACCACAGTGAAAGAGCCATGTTTTTAACCATAACATAAAAATTATCAAAACATCTATACACAGGGCGCCTGGGTGGCTCAGTTGGTTAAGCGACTGCCTTCGGCTCAGGTCATGATCCGGGAGTCCCTGGATCGAGTCCCGCATCGGGCTCCCTGCTCAGCGGGGAGTCTGCTTCTGCCTCTGGCCCTCCCCCCTCTCATGTGCTCTCTCTCTCTCATTCTCTCTGCCTCAAATAAATAAATAAAATCTTTAAAAAAAAAAAAACATCTATACACATAGCTTTAAACATATTTCAAGCACTAATGAACTAGAAGGTGAAAAGGAGAGTGTGCCTTCTTCCTCAGTCTCTGCCCCCCCCCCCCCCCCCCCCATAATCCCGTAGAAGTGATCACTATAGACACGGTGTTTCAGGATTTGAGATGCCGGTGGGGAGGTCTAGGAAGCCTTCACAGAGAGGCATGACTAAAAGCTATTTGGATTTCTTAAATGTGAGATTTAACTTTCAAAGACTCCTATGATCCAACTTAAGCTTTATGGTAAGGCGCTTTGAGACTCATATGATGAAAAATCCTGCTGTCTCACAGCAAGGAATTTAGAAGGGTTAAGAATTCCAAGCCAGAGCTCCGATCTGGAAAGTTCCATCAAAGGATCACTCTAGGCTTGGTGGTTGCCACCCACCACTCCTCAGATTAAAAAGCTTCAGAGTCCTGTGACCCACTAATGGATTCACAAACTAACTCAGCTAATTAATCCTCGCTCATGCATCCTCTTAAACTCTGAAAGCCTTTCAGCTGGCCACCCTGGCTAATAGAGTATTATTATGTGGGTTCTCCAGAGTTGCACCCTGCCGAGGTGAGGCTCTCCTGAGTCGCACTCAGCCAATCAGAGACACCCATTAGGAAATTGAGCCTCAGCTGTCCCCACCAAGTGAGGAGGGGACGTTATTGAATGCCTTCAACACACTAGGTACTTCCTCTGCAGTGGTTCCTTGGATCCTAACAGACTGGGAGATGGGTGCTGCTGTGCCTATTTTACCACTGAGAACACTGAGTCTTGCAGGCTGGAAGTGACTTGCTCAGGCTCACCAGCTGTTGAGCTGCAGAGCTGGGATTCAAGCCCGACTGTTTTGATTGCAAAGCTCACCCTCATTCCCCTCCTGCTGATGCTCAATTTGTCTCCCTACCACCTTCCCCAACCACCCTGTATACACTGATGCCTCCCATGAGCCATTTCTCTCTCGTCCTGGAACCCGGCTTTGTTTTCATTCACAGCACTACTCACCATCTCTGTTCACTGCTTTGTTCTCCACCTTTTGTTCGCTGCCTTGTCACCAGCACCTACAAGAGTGGCTGGCATCCAGTAGGCGTTCAGGGATTATTTGCTGAATGAGTGAACAGTGCTGTGACAAGAACACTGACCTGAGTTGAATCCTGCTCTGCCAGGAACCCAATGTGTAACCTTGGACAAGTCCAGTTCACTCTCTGGGCCCCAGCAGCCACATCTGTGAAGTCAGAGGGCGGGATAAAAGCATCTCTTTGTAATTCGTATGCTCTGTGACTTATACAGCCTGTCACCCAGAAATAAGGCTGCTTTCGTGCTCAGAAAAGGGAAACAAGATTGGAAATGCTAAATGGATAGCAGAGAGCTTGAGGCAGGGGAGGGGGTGGGAAGGGAACCCTTGAAATTATTTGGTGTCTGCCCTCCAGCCACCTGAGACTAGGCTCTGCAAATTCTCAAATGCAGAAGTGCAAGAAGCTTGGATAGAGGAATTTGGCCCCTGACTTGCTGAGACAGAGCAACAACCACAAAGACACAGGACTGTGCCTGGGGGGGCCCATAGGATGGCCCCTTATGCCAGAAAGCATCTATCAGTCAGATGATGAGATTTGTCTTTGCTCGTCTACTTAACCATCCTTGTGATTCCAGGGAGGTCTCATATGACCTCTTGATTCCATTTCTCCTAATACAATGGGAAAATTAATATTTTCTTTCCTCTCTGAGCCTCAGTTTTTCTCATCTGTGAAATGGGAAAAATATAACACTTCCTTCACAGGAGCTGTGTGACGTGAAAAGAGATTTATTAGACTAGAAAGCTGAAATGCACTGAACCAGAAGCTGTATATCTACCCCATTCTTGCTACGTGTGATATTAGCCACACAGAAGCCTATATCTAAGGACACAGCCTGAATCTGTACAGAGGTCCTCTCTAATCACAGGGCATCCACTTTGCTCCATGTAGCTTGGGACCCAAAAAATGAACTTGTCATGTTTCTAGATCATCACAAAACACACAAAGGTCACTTGGAAAAACATGGTATGGAGTAGGGGAAAGGGACGGTTAAGCTAGGCTCTCAGACAAAGGCATGTAATATGAATGAGTGATAATGGAGAACTGTCCTTTGGTCTCAGTTCTGGGGAGGTAATAGGGAGTAGTGGGGATTGCGGTTTACTAGCGAGCACAGGCCACGACTAAACCAAGCAGCCACTCCTCAGCTCCAGCCAACTGTTGCATGTGATAATGTGATAATGCAGGCCAACACAGACATGAATTCCGATTTCTAAAGAGAAGCCAAAAATCCATATTTTATGTGAAATAAATGTTGTCAAAATTCACATTTAAAAGAAGTGAAACAACAACTGTACCCCTCGGGTTGCCAGACGGTGATTTCTAAACTAAACTGTCAAGTGACAGAATTAGCCACAAAATTAGCCAAATACTTCCCAGATATTCTCTTAGCTGCTTTCTCAGCACTCAGTGTATTTCCCACTGAGCTTCTTATAGTTCTGTACACTTACAGCAGACAGTGAGCACTTACTCAAGCACCTACTATGTGCAAAGCCAGCGTAGACCTCATGGAAGAAGTGAGACACCAAAAATAAAAACAGAGCAAAAGCAGGCGCGAGACAGTCTCTCCACCAGTACCCTACCTGACCCCAGTCCCATAAATGGAATCTGCAACACGCAAAAGTAGATTCTGACACCTCCCAGGGGATGATTAGAGACAGTAAGTGGACAGAGAGAGCTTTCCCTGTGGCATCTGCGAGAGCTGTCCAGAGGAGATGGCGCTCAAGGCGTCAGGTTTAAAGGGTGGCTGAGGTTGGGATCAGCTGATGACACGCTCTGGCAGAGACCGAGGACTGCGGCTATTGCAGAAGACCCACGCTGGGGAGTCATGGGAAACTGTGCTGGGGAATCTGGGCTTCACCCCGAGGATTCCTCAGGAGGGAACTGGCAGATGGTAATGGGGCAAAGTGGATGGAAAGGGACCCCCTTATCCTCCTGCATTCTCCAGGATGAAGAGTCTGGGCACGGGCTCTGGAGGCCCCTCCAGGTCTGACTCGTCACTTCTTGTGTTTTTATTCAGACCATGCAGAAGAGACAAGCAGGACAGGGCTTCTCCTGACAGCTTCTTGCGGACGGTCTCCTCGGGGGTGGGGGAGATGCCTTCATGGTAATGATCTGGATCCTGAAACAATTCAGAGAGGCAGCGGGGCTTCAAAACAGGCAATATTTCCTTTTTTTATGATGGTTTCATTTTACATTTTTATTGGCTCTCCACTGATTGCTCTCAGGCTCTCTGACAGGATGTGAGATGCGCTGACATTTATAGAAATCAATACATTAATAAATCACGAAGTTCATAATGTCTGATTTGCTTCTAAATGAGACAGAACTATTATCACCATAAAGTTGCACATAAAATATGCCCAATTGTGATGTATTGTATAGTCTAATCAAAGGCATTTGAGTGAATAACCTTTCCCCAAAAGAAGGAAACAATCAAAGCTGAATAACGTCATTAATAATTCAAGGTATGTCTGCCAAGGCTTCATTTATTAAGTGCACAGTTAAGAGGCTTCCGAGCCGAGTCCTGCAGATGACACCTTGCCATCTTCTTCCTGCCTCTGGGCAAGCAGACGTCCGCTCTCCGATGAACTGGCTGCAGTCCTTGCATTTGGCAGTACGTGTTGCAGGCGAGGGTAATGTCCAATTCCCTGCTCCAGCTAAGAAATGGACCAAAACGACACACACGTTGACTGTCTGGATTATTAAGGGCAGAGGGCATGGAGCCATGTAATAACTCTAGGAGAGAGCAGGCAGGAAACTTTCTCAGGGACGGTCAGTTATTATATCTATTGACTTACCAGTCCAGGCCCTGTGTTTCTGGGGTCCACCACTCACAGACGCTCTGCCCTATTCCCTGGCAATCCGAAGACTGAGGTGCTCGGCGCTCTTTCATCCAGAATCTTGTGTTCGCTTATGTCCGCTGCAGTTAATACAGAAAGATCATCTTCACTTTAGTCAGTTAGTGTCCAAGCTGAGCTGGCAACTGGGTACTTTTCTGACAAAGCAAATCACAGAACGAAGAAATCTTCCCTACATTGAAGAGGAGCACAATTAACTAGATCCATCAGAAAAGGCACAATCATGACCTAGCAAGTATCTACAGACTTGATTATTGGATTCTGCCTTTGAGAATCACCCTTAAAATCATGGACATCATACACTATTTGATAGAAAGAACATTTTTGAGCACCTACTATGTGCATAGAGCATTTTACGTATCTTATCTCCTTTAGGCTCACAACTACAAGGTGCGTATGATTATAGCTAAAACTAGTCTAATAACCGTATACCTCCTAGGGACAGTGAGATGATTCGATCAGTCCTAAAACTATTACCATGCTCTCCGAGCTCACCAAGACAGGCACTTAATATGAGGACACATGAATACTGAATTCCAGCAAAAGCTCACTTGGCCAATCACCATTATTGCCCTGCTCGTGATTATTCTGTATGGGGTACAGAACTTCATTTTCACAATAACAGCAATGCAAAGGTTTATTCAGTTGGATTGTAGATGCCAAGTCGACCCGATGAGTTTGGTTTTCGGGCCCTGAGCACACTAATTTGGGGTAGCTGAACATATCCCAGCTAGTCTGACTTCGCAGCAGGGATGTGACGGAGCCGGCTCACACCCGCAGACTGCGTGCTGCACTCCCCAAATCCACCTCCAGTGACCTCACGTCGATAGTCCGGTGGGAATATTTACACCAAAGAGATTGGAAAATGGTATCAATCAGGCTTTCCCCGTATCCCCAAATGCCAGTTGTTAAACATTCAGCAGCCCACCGAAGCAAGCCCTCTGCTTGGAAAGCATTACCTGGCCAGTTGTCGAATTAGCTGGAAAGCAGTGAACTACTCTTCAAAAAGCAGGCTGAACGACAGGCTTTTCACACCTTAGCCTGGCCTGGATCCACTGAGTTTCCACCGATGAGAAAATTCTATGCCTATATTCACGAGGCAATTTTACTTTTCCTTCGAGTGATTTTTTTGACCTCTCTCTGCACCTTCGTATTTCCAACTTAAAACTAGCAGTGCCCTGCCCCAGGGATACTTCTCCCTCCTTGTCCTCCTCATTTGCAGTGAATTGACATTTTAGCTTCTCGGTCAAGAGGAGCAACAAAATCCCATCTCTGTAATACTCTTATTTCCTGCAGGAATATTCGAGACTCACTTAATCCTGGGCAGCACCTCCCCGTCCCCAGCCCACGGCAGCCACCACTCATGAACTGGCTATATCCATGTGCTGGAACTTCAGGGCAGCTGAGACCAAAGGAGAAATGGCAGAAGGTTCCCCACTGGGGATGCCAACTGGTGGCAGGATTCGGGCCTCATGGGACTAATTGCTCCCTAGAGCTGCGAAGACTGCTGGTGCCACCTAAGGAAATCATCCAGGACGGTTTTTCCAGATACAGAGGTCCCCTTAAAACATCATCTAGAGATTTCCACCTGAGGCTGAGACCCCACAGTGAACCTGACATTTCTCCTTCGCAGCCTGGCCAGGGAAGCCTGGACTGAAATGTTGCCCTTGTTCCCTGTCCTGGAACACCATTTAAGGCTCCTTCTTTCTGCCAACCCTAGGATCTAAGTGATTCACTTCTTTCCCAGAAGTTTCTTTGTTTTTCCAATCTTGTTGGGAAATGTGTGAATTTCATGCTGTCATGCAATAGAGTTGTGATTTATGTCACAGTCTATGTAATGACTTTGTGGACTTTTAATAATTACATTATATTTCTGACAATTAATCTCCACTACCACCACCTTCCGAGGTACATCTGACACTCCCTTTCCCACACACCCCACTCAATGTGGTGATCTGAAGGCCATGTTCAAAAACACCCACCTTTTGGGAGAAAGGTCAGAGAACTGAAATACACTATATATGGAAGAATTTTCAAGTCATTTGATCTGGAAAATCTCCCATCTAATGGAAGTAGCAGTACTCAAAGATTTTTTTTTTTTGTAGGACTCTTTTTTTTTTTTTTTTTCCAGGAGATTTTCAGGACTGAGGTGTAAATGAATGAGAAATGTATAAATTCAATTTTGCTTAAAAGGGGCAGGAGGGTTTCAAGATTAAGAGAACAAACGCTTGGAGCAAAACATGATTTGAGTTTTATTGAAGCAAGAAGACTGAAAAAAATGTCCAGAACACTCAGAAAATCTTTATCAAAGCTCAGCTCGGCACCCCCGGGACTCATCGTTAAGTTTATAAAATTCAGAGCTGATGAGTTGTGTGTGCTGTGTGTGTCTGAGTGAGTTTATGACTCACCTCCAAGCCCTGGTTGTAAGAATCTCAGCCTCCAGAATTACACTTCAAGACCAAATGGAAGTTGTCCCCGTGAGTACCAACCCCCTCCCCCACTGGCTCCATCTAGGCACCAACAAGGATCCTCACCCCTGACGATAATGGGGTACACTGTCAATCAAAAGATAGTGTTAAACTCATCCAGAATAAATCAATCGACCATGTTTAAGGGGAGGGAAAAGATCACATTTTCAAATGCCAGCATGTCACCTCTAATACGGTCTTTAATGTAACCAACATAGTTTAGGCACACGGAAAATGAACCACTGGAAGCACTAGAAATGTGATTTCAAGAGGCAGCACGGCATTCAATTTTATGCACACTGTCACCTAAATTATTTGCAGCTCGAGTATGTCACGCTCTTTAAATTTCCCTCTGGGTTCAGTTTTCACAGTGTCCCACAGTTTTGATCTGTCATATTTTCATTATCATTTGGCTCAAAATTCTTTTTAATTTCCATGAGAGTTCTTCGTCCATCCGTGGGTTACTTAGGAATTCGAACCAGATTGCTTGATTTCGAAACATTTGGAGATGTCCTCCCTTTTTCTTCTTCCCTTGATTTCTTGTTTAATTCCACTGTGAATAGAAAACATCCTGAATAATTTCAGTTCTTCTAACTTTGTTGAGATTGGCTTGGTAACATTTGGTAAGTGTTCTCTGAGCACTTGAGAAGAATGTGTGAGATCTGTGGCTGTTGGGTAAAGAGTTCCACTCTGCTATCAATGGAGTCACGTCTGTTAATTGCATTGCTCATATCCTCTACACCCTTATCGATTTTTTATCAGAGAGAGGAGTTTTGAAATTTTCAATTATGACTGTGAATTTGCAATTTCTCCTCTACACCCTTATCGATTTTTTATCAGAGAGAGGAGTTTTGAAATTTTCAATTATGACTGTGAATTTGCAATTTCTCCTTTTCTCTGTTAGCCTTCGTTTTGTGTGTATTTGGAAACTATATTATTAGTGCATACTAATTTAGAATTGTTTTGTCTTCCTGGTGGATGGCGCCTTCATGATGCAAACTCCCTCTTTCTCTCTAGCAAAGATTCTTGCCTTAAAGTCTACTTATCTGATGTTAAAATAGCTGTGCCTGCTTTTCTTGATGTGTGTTTACATGTTGTATCCTTTTCCATCCTTTCACCTCTACCTTGCAAGCAGCACTGAGTTAGGGCTTGCTTTTTATCTGAAGCTTGCTCTCTTGTATTGAACATTTTCTCTTGGTCGTTGTATTTCAAGTTTTATTGTGATGTTCCTCGGTGTGGTTTTCTTTATGTTTATCTGCTTGAGTTTATGCTTCTTAAATCTGTGGCTTGATATCTGTGGCTTGATCTCGTTCATCCAGTTTTTTTTAAATGATCAGTTGTTACCTCTTCAGATATTGCTTCAACATCATTTTCTAGCTCCTCCCTTTTAGGGACTCCAGTTATATGTATGCTAGAACTTTTCTTCACATCCAATATGTCTCTCTTATGGTCTTGTCTGTATTTTCCATGTTTCTCTCTCTCTGTGCATCAGTCTGTTTATTTTTCTCGTGACCTATCCACTGAATCATTAATTCTCTCTTCATCTGTGCCCAATCTGCTGTTAAACTGATATATTTATTTGTCAATTCTGGATAATATATTTTTTTTAATTTAGAACTTTTCATTTACTTTTATATGTTCCGATTCTCTGGTGGAATCTCCATCTTTTTATTTTCTTGAGCATATTTCACCATTATTTTAAAGCCCATACTTGATAAATCCAGTATTTAGATGATCTATGAATCTATTATTATATTCTGTCTTCTTCTCTTGGTCCTGTCTCCTAATATGCCTGGGAAATTTTCAATGAGTGGTGAACATTAGAACACAAAATGTGAACACTATCTGGCTGAGCCTTCAACTTACACAAGGTAACTGAGGAGGTGCAGACAAACTTAATCCAAGTGGGGACTGAGCTGTTTTGAGGCTGGATTTCCATCTTTGAGAGGCCTGATCTATTTCTAATGTGCCCTTGCTCCTAGAACGTAGTCCTTTAGGGGTCAAACTGAAAGCCTGAATGTTTACCGGGAACACCCCGCCTCGAAGACCCTAACCTCCAGCAGCTACCCCATAACACTGTGAGCCTGCCAAGAGCTCTGTTCATCTCTGCAACCTTTGGGTTGTGGTTTTTGCTTAGTTTCCCTTGACCTCTGTCTCTTACAATAGCTCAGGTTATTTGGCTCCTGTCTGCACTCCCCTCCTCTATGGCCCTTCCAGTCTTGGCCCTTCGAGCCCCAAATGTCTTAGTAGGACTGATCCCATTTTTGTCTTCCTGGATGCTGAAAGT
The DNA here is from genome assembly GCF_002201575.2 of Neomonachus schauinslandi. NCBI lineage: Eukaryota > Metazoa > Chordata > Mammalia > Carnivora > Phocidae > Neomonachus > Neomonachus schauinslandi. The sequence goes on along the minus strand of NC_058409.1, from coordinate 91,388,378 downwards.
TCTGCTTACGCTCTTTGCTCTTAGCAGAGCCTTTTTGCTCAGTTTCCCAAATTCATTATTCATGCCGCTTATAAATCAGTATACACTGTGAGATGAAAAGCAGCATTGACTGTCAGGCTCAACTTAATGAGTTTTTCTTCCCTCCAGAATCATGGCTTCTAAAGATAGGATATCCTGTAGCTCTCCAGTGCCTTCAAACACATGTGTGAGTTTTTTTTCTGCTCCCCACCACCACCACCCCCAGGTTTCAGGTGTCTTTTTGTTGTTGTTACTATGGAAATTTTTTTAAATTTTTAATTGATGTATTTTTTAATCCTCCTTTTCCAGTTATTCTCAGTGATAAGTCAGCTCTGCTACAGGAGAGCTCACCATTCCTGGGCCTTTTGGCTTCTCTATCATTACATATGCTATGCCCTTGTTCCTTGAAGACTCAAATAAATTATCACCTCCCCCTGAAGCTATCACTGTCACCCCTTCCAATCCTGTGCTATCCAGGTGACATTCGTTAAGAGCTTCCTCCTCTTGGCTCCCAAGTGTCTTAGCCATATCCACATTGCTTGCTACTTGGCATAATTTGCCAATGAAGAGTTCCAGACCAGCAATCCATAGCATCCTACAAATAGGAATATTATATTTGGCCCATGCTCTATGTTTCCAATGTTAAGGTCATTGATGACAGCTAAGAATCAGGACACAATCTTTTAATTGTAGCAGCTTCTGAGAAGAATCTAAAGGTCTGGACTCCCTGAACCTAAATTCCACATAACAGCAACCAGCTATGGAAGAGCTGTTTCGCTTTCATGGGGCAATGACTCGCAGGTTTTCAGTCCTGACCAGCCTCTCTGGTCGTATACCCAGCACCTGACTTATCTCAATTACCTAACAACTACTGTTGGCATTTGAGTTTGTAATCTTGGTCTCTGTGTGTGTCTCCCTACCAGTCGGAGAGCTCCATATGAACAGATGGTATGTCTTTTCACCTCTCTCCCAAGCCCATCCCTGGCATGGCAGCAATGGTCGATCCATATCTGTAGATATACCTCTACAAAAATGCTACCTACGTGTTTTTAGGGCTGTGAAACTATTCTGTAGGATGCATAGTGGTGGATATGTGACATTATACATTTGTCAAAACCCATAGAACTGTACCACACAAAGAATGAATTCTAATGAAAACTATGGGCTTTCACTAAAAATATTTCAATCTTGGTTCGTCAGCTGTAACAAATATTCCACACCAGAGCAAGATGTTAATGCTTAGGGGAAACCGTGAGGCGACATGCATGGGAACTCTGTATTTTCTGCTCAACTTTTCTGTAAACCTAAAACTGTTCTAAACTTCCTCTTATTGGGAAAATTAAGTGAATGTAAATGCTATTAATCAGAATGATAAGTGATAAAAGAAGGCAACTAGGGCGCCTGGGTGGCTCAGTCGGTTAAGCGCCTGCCTTCGGCTCAGGTCATGATCCCAGGGTCGTGGGATAGAGTCCCGCATCGGGCTCCCTGCTCAGTGGGAAGCCTGCTTCTCCCTCTCCCGCTCCCCCTGCTTGTGTTCCCTCTCTCGCTGTGTCTCTCTCTGTCAAATAAATAAATAAAATCTTTAAAAAAAAAAAAAAAGAAGGCAACTAAATCTGGCAAAATAAGCTTCTCCCAGGGGATTCAGGTCAGGACACAAGAACAACAATATTTACCAATGGATCCCCACCTATACCATCACTTTTAGGGACAGCAGAAAATAAGCCACTGCTGTCTGGGGGTGTGGGTGAAGAGTGACCAAAACACACTTAAGGTCATGGCTGAGCAGGCTTGCACACTCTTGGTCAGGAGTGATGGAAGGACAGGAGGAAGTTCAAATAATAGCCTATGGAGGAAAAACCAAGCTGACCACCAAAAAGACCCCAAAAGGCCAGTGGAGAGCAGAAAGTAAAGCCCACCATTTCCTGCTCCCTGGGACCTGGACCGCCCAACCCCATCGTGCCATGGAAGATTTTCCAGGTCTGATGATTTGTCTTATGTTTTGTATCCAGCCTAACAGGGGACTTCACCTTCATCCACTCTGCTCACCCATCCTAATGTGCTTATCAGTTTTTTCAACAGCCCCCCCCCTTTTCTTCCTGCTTCTTACCTATCAGGTTCAAGAAGGGAAAAGAGAAGCAAAGGCTTGTAGATTGTAAGCTCCAGCAGAGCAGGGAACAAAGTTGTTTTGTTCGCTGAAATACGCATAGCAGATACGTCACTGATGATTGTTGAATGAGCAAATACAGTATCCTACAAAATGTGCAGCTTCAAATTACGAAGTAGCAGAGGGGGACAATGGAGCCTCTGTTGTGAAGGGTGCCACATAAGCCACTTTTCAATCAAACATGCAGGTATTTCCAAGGACCCATCCACATCTGTGCATCTTCAGCCCCATGCCATCCCATCTTTCTTCAGGCTGCATGGCTGCATGGCTGCGGGCATGCTCAGTGAGCCCCCTGCTGGGAGCTGTGGGCACTGCGAGGTGACCCATTGCTCTTGCCTGTTCTGACGGTGGGTAAAGAATGGGGAGAAGGTCAGCTCCAGCTCTGCTACAAGACCTCTTTGCATATGTCGAGCTGGGTGGTGACCTGGACACCCTCAGAGTGGAATCTCCATGGAAAATAAGTATGCTTTGTTTTTTTTAATGAATGGATTTGGTAAAATGTTTTTTTACTTTTTCCTAGACATCGCCTGGTGGTATTACCAGTATCATAGAGGTAAAAAAGTTTAAACTAACTTGACTACTTTGGTCACATTACTTTCAAAAAAAAGAGCTTCTTAATCAAATATATTTTGCAATTAGTCTACTCACTCACCAATTTTCTTTGCCTCTTGTTAAGAAACCCCACCTAGATAGAAACTGTTAAAAACATTCTTGAGAGACAAGTTATAGGAAAAGCTTTGCTCCCACTAAGAAACTGATATGTTTTTTCTCTCATGGGCAACAAGATATATGGAAAAGCTCAGAGCCAGTTTGTGGTTCAAGTGTAGTCACTGCTTGGAACGAATGACCTGAATTTCTAAGTTCTTTTTTTCCCCATGGTCTTGACCTCCTAATCTAATTAACGTTTTCTAGGGCACTTTTTTCTTATTACTTTATCTCTTTATTTTATTATATTTATTTTATATAATCAGTTTTAAGTCCTTTGTGAAGCAAAATGGAATGTGTTTAAATAAACAAATAGTGAGGGAGAGAAAAGTTGGCTGACTAGGCGGTGAGTGAGGTAAGAAAATGTAGGTAAGTGGGAGGTAAGCAGGAGAGATCAGGACCTCAAATGCCTATGGGGTCAGGAAAGTAGCATAAATGAATTAAGTGAGCCACAGATGAACAGGGGGAGCACTAGAGACTTTGGCTGCTCAAAGGGAACAGCCTCTGCTCAGCTCTTGTAAACTATTGCTTTGTGAGAATTTGACACCAAAGTTGTCAGATAATCCCATTTTCCAAGAGAAATAAAAAATCCTATTTTGTCAACCTCTCATCTTGAAATATTGGCAGTTAGTTCCAAAAACAAAAACAAACAAACAAAAACCCCATCACATTTTATAGACTAAACAAGATCTGTCTTTGGTCTGCATTCTATGTCAAGGGCTACCATTTTGTAATGTCAAAACCAGATGGGGGATTATAAAGTCTAACCCAGAGACCCTAAGATGGAGAGACTATTTTCTAGCCCAGGGAGAAGGAGGTCATCAGGCCATGGTTTTTTTACTACAGTCATGGTCATGGAGCTAACAGAGGAGATACTCACTAGTGAGGAGACCAAAGGCTTGGGTCCTCCTACAGCTCATAGTCTCAGGGGCTAACTTATACACTGGCACAGAGTTTATCAGGAGCAGAGCTCCCAACATTGCAAACTTTGTAACATTGGTTACAAACCACTTTCCAGTCTGTGCTTGAGGCAAGCAGAAGCCAATGTAGGGGCACATGGAAGCCAGATCTATAAAAGAGACCCCGGACTGGCAGGATTCTAGGTCCCGTTCTGTCACGGACTGGCTGTATGACTCAGGCAAAGCCCATGTAGTGACAGACTTGGAAGAGATTGCCTGTGTTAGAAGCCCTTAACATAGGCTCCACATGTTTAAAATATGCAGGACCTAACTAAAAATACAGGAAAATGCCATAATTAGGTGCATTTTCTTTTTCTGAGGGTCTAAAGCTTTCATCCCCCATTCAGAGGAGTCTGTGACCTCAAAACAATAAGGACCACTTAATCTGAATCTTCTCCAACTTACCCTTTAGTCTGGGAATTTCCTGCTATAAATCCCCTACAGTTGGTTCTTCTATCTTGCTTTAACTACCCACAGTAATAGACAATTAATCACTGTTTAAGATATCCATGGTTAGAAAATCTCCTTATTTGTTAGGACACTCATCTTTCTAATATTTGGATAAAGAGAGTAATGGTTCCCCCACTCCCCACCACACACAAGGTTGTAATGGGACAACAGGCATGAAAACATTTTACAGATTAAAAGTACTTTACCAACTGAAAGTATTTTAATTTATTCTTATTATGTAGTTATCGCCATAATATTACATTTCTAGGTTCTTTTGATGTCTACCATTCAAACTCAGCCTTAGTAATTGGCTCACCATTACTTTTAATAACAAAAATAATAATAAGCAATATTTTGCCTTGCAGAATTATCTTAACAGACCTCAAAAGGAACTGTCAAGGTGGCTCCCCACCTATTAATTCTGTTTTCTTCTTCCTCCAACCAGGGAGCTGAGCAGCCCTCCTTCCTTTACTGGGGCCACCTGGGCGGTACCCAGGGACTCCCTGGAGGTGGGGGGGGGGGCAGGGTTGGTGCAACAGGAGGAATGTGGAAACCTCAGCAGCCCCTTCAGAAATTTCTTCAGAATATATTTACAGTGGTTGGAACCAGACAAAGGCGGTGAAGGGAGAACAGGCATGAGGGAAGGGAATGCTGAGATGTGGGCCCTTCTAGAACGTTGTCACAAGTTATAGACAACTTAGATCTTCCATTCACAGGTCATGACACATGAGGGTCACAATCAGCATAATTTTACAAAGGAATAGATTAAAATTGAGAACAGAGTACATCTCACATTAATAGAGGAAAGTGTTCAAGGAATTTTTCCTTCAAAATGTTTCATGAAATCTTTGTTTATATGTGTGTATATACTGGAGCGTGATGTAAATTGTCGTTCTTCCTATGAAACACAGTAAAACAAAAAATTGGGAACCACTGGTTTAAGACATGCAGGCTACTTCCCAGCATCTTGATCCCCAAAGACATGAATTTCCTTCAGTGACTGATGCTCCCACAGCCTGACAATTAGGAGGTGATGAAAAGTAAAACCAAAACAAAGCTTAGCAGTCAGCATCCCAATATTCAGAAATTACGGAATCTGATATGGAAATCGATCCTGCTGCCCAGACAGCAAACAAATCATTTATTGATAAAGGCAATTTCTCCCTTAATGAAGTGGGCCTAATATTGGATATTTCAGTAACTACTTAGTGTATTTATAATAGAGATGGTAAGTGCAGCTTATGAATTGGAAAGATTCTCTTAAACTTCCTCAAAGAGACTTCCCTGATCTTGTGAAGAATTTGGTCACAAGAAGATTAATAGAGATGAGCCAATATTGCAAAAGAAGTCTTTTAAGCTTCTGCATAAGTTAAACTGGGAAAGATATACCAGACACCTGCAAAAATACATCATTTCTGTCTTTCTGGTTTACATTTTAATAGTTCACCTTTTTTCCGAGTTTTAAATATCTGTATTTTTCAAAATAAAATTGCTATTAAATCTAATACTGCGAAATTTAAACCAACAATTTTATTTCTATTTTTAAATGAGCTAAAAATATATGTGAGTATTCTGAATTAGTTTTATGTGGGGGGGGAGTTGCTTTTGGGGGGGGAATGGCCCTTTGATTTACATAGAAATGCTGCAGTGTTTAGGTAATTGCTACTTAACTTGTTAGCTACAAACATAACAATAATTAAAGGCTCTGTAAGAATTACAAAGAAATCGGTCACTTGTAGCTATGTTGTATAATCGGAGTATCTTATTTATATTGAATAATCTGCCCTACACCCCAGAGGATAAGGTGATACCTGTTGCCCAGCACATAAGAAAGATGACCAAGTACCAAGTTCTTCTGCCTCTCCCTTGGAACCTTACCCAAATGTCCATTTCCTTAGGAAGATGTCCAAGATACAAACTCACTTTGATGGATTCCTTTTGTTTTGAGATCACAGTCTCAAAAGAAGAAGTGACAACTGGAGGGCAAATCTGGTAGCAAGAGCTTGGCACTGACTGGAGAAATGTACTCAGTGTTAAGCACCTGCTCATCCTATTCTCTCAGACAGAAACGCAGCCTGTCCCCACTCTCCATGGTCATGGGATGCGATGTGGAGTGTGCGCGTTCCCAACACCCTGTCCATTTCATCACTATTCTTGCCAGCCCAGATTTACAGTCGTTCAATATATGGATTTGGTAATGTCTGCACGACAACAACGGGCAGAGAAGGTTAGCCGACAATTGATACTTGATTGGAGTAAATTTATAGAAAGCGTCTGGCAGGACCCAAAGGAAAACACTCATTTATCCTTCTGGGATGGTAAAACGTTGAAACTTCCACTTATTTGGATTTTGTGATCCTTCAGTAGGTGATGGGCGGATTTCTTGCTTTCATAGACTGACACTTTCTCAATAACTAGTACAAAATTACATTATTTTGTCATATTTATTGGAGGAACAAACTGCTACTTCAGACAACTGTTTTCTGAGCTCTTCAAATGCTTTCAGAAGATTTGATTTATATCAAGTAGTTCCCATTTAAGTCATCTTCCTATTATTTAAGAACATCTAATAGATATTACAAAACAACACTGTAAAATGCATTTGCATTCTTAAGTTAATATTTCACATGCCATAATTGGAACTCTTTGCTAAATCGTGTTAGACTTCATCTAATTGTACCAAATGGTAAGGCTTTGCTCTACCTTTTTAATAGATTTGTTTCCCTTCCCTGTTTGGAAGCTGTTAACCATTCCACTCACTTACCTGTGTCTCTAACGTGGCTCAGCGAGCAGCAAATTGAATGTGCAAAGAAGTTATTTTGAAAGAAAGGGAAATGTATTCATATAGACTTACTTTGAGCCCATCTACCCTCATCTCCACTTGGAATGTGTTTCTCTCCAGCCTGAAGCTCCCTCCCTGTGTGGTCTGACACAGCTGGCCCAAAGGCTGGACCGAGTGTGAGACAGAAGTGACTAGGCAGGGGGCGGGGGGAGGCCCAAGGGAGAAAGATCATCTGCACTGTGACCCCAGCCCACGACCCTGTGTACCAGGTCACAACACCACTCTTTTGACAGCCAAGACTGTGGTCTGACGAGTGGCCACTGAGGTCAGCCCCTCCAACGCCATCTCCTCTGGTTCCAGATAAGATTGAAGATGAGTTGGAAATGACCATGGTTTGCCATCGGCCCGAGGGACTGGAGCAGCTTGAGGCCCAGACCAACTTCACCAAGAGGGAGCTGCAAGTCCTTTATCGAGGCTTCAAAAATGTAAGGCCCACAGGGCATCTGAAGGCCCAGGCAGAATTTCCCACCTGAAGCTAAGTCTTCCAAATGCCAACAGGGCCCATCAGGGAGCTCTTCCATATATGTAGTTGTAAAAGAAAGGCCAATTCTCTAAAGGGGGCATGAAAGCAAGATCACCTGGCTAGAAGGAAAGACTCCAGGCAAGAATGAGACAACCTCGATAGATGGGAAACTGGCCAGTAGCCCAGGAACTTCACGGGATGGCAGGCACAACAGTGGAGAATTCACCTTGGCCCAGCTTCTAGCCTTAGCGTAACCCATTCACCCTGTCAATATTGTCCATCCTGATGGGATTTAGCTCTGTGCTAACTGAGCTCATGGAGACTGATGTGTAAGCCTGAATGCCAATGTATTAATTTGCCACATCATTTCCTATATTAAACCTCATGATAGCCTTGTTGGGAAGGTACTGTTAGCCCCATTTTACAGGTAAGGACATTGAGGATCAGAGCCTAACTCACTCAAAGCCACAAAGCCTAGAAGAGGCTGAGCCAGGATCCAAATCCAGGTCTTCCTAAGCCCAAATCCCAAGCTCTTTCCACCTCACGGTGCCCATTCTCATCATTTTGTAAAGCAGCTTCAGTCCTAAGGTGGGTCTATGTCCCAGCTACTCACTTGGAGACACAGAATTGTGCAGGTGGTTGTCCAGTCCCTGCTCATCAGGGATAATAGGGAAAAATAAAATCCCAAGGCTGGACCCAGTCTCCTCTTTCTGGGGTGGGCCCCCATCCCTCCCACTTACTCTCTCGCCTTCATACAGGAGTGCCCCAGTGGTGTGGTCAATGAAGAAACATTCAAACAGATCTACGCTCAGTTTTTCCCTCATGGAGGTGAGTCTGATCTTGAAAAGATCCTTCCCACCTCCCTCTCTGGTGAGCAGCCTTTCTTCCTCCAAGTTCATGCTTCTTGTTATCTGCCTCCTCCTCAAGGTCAAGGACAACTCAGGGTAAGATTTCCCTCCCTTATTACAAGATATGGAATTAGCTAAAGCTTTAGCAGAAAAGAGCTCTGAAATGGATCATTTCCAGGAGAGGAGAGATTAACAAAGCAATATCACAAAGTCTCATAACAGCTCTAGACAGCAGGCACTGCACTATATGCCCAATGGGGCAACTACGTCTCAGAGAAGTTAAGCAATTCACTCAAGGTCACACAGCTAGTAAGTGGCAGAGCAGGATTCCACCCCACAAGCGTCTGATGAAAAGCTTTGCCCTGTTGGTCCCACCATTGTGCCCCAAGCTCTCCATTCTTTCCCTCACAACAGCTGAGGCAAGGTGGAATTTTGAAAGAGAACTTTAATAAATACCAGAGACTGCAGAAATAAATGAATCCAAGAAGATGGAGGGAACATAAAGTAGTGCATCTGAGTCCAGGTTAATGAGTGCTCCAGGCCTATGGCCACTGTGTTGCCATGCCTGACTGCTGAAGGAAGCTGCTCTGGCTCCATGGGCCTAGGACATCTGTGGCTTTTCCCATGGCTTCCATGTGTCACATGCCGACTCCTTTCCTGCCCCCGAGAGTTATCCCCTGCAGGAGCCCTCCCTGATCCTGGGTCCTGACGAAATGGAGATCCAAGTGTCCCGAACATTTCTTAGGCTCTGTTTCCCCTGGGCCTCTTCAGCAGCAGAGGGGGCCTTCCTAGGTGTGGGGACCCACTACAGGGTCCCTACCCAAGTTGCAGGGGGCAGGTACGGCTTCACCCCACACAGGCCCCAGAATCACTGTTGTCGAGTTCTATTGAGCCACATTTTTTTGAATTTTGATCATGTGGCAGGCCTGGTGATGGTTTTGATGATGTGACTATGTGAAAAATTTAACATGCTTTTTCAAAAATTCGAAGAGATAGGTCTTGCTACATCCCTTTGTAAGAGATGGGAGAAAGGCGCTAAGAGATATTCTGCTAGATGCCTGTGGTCACACAGCTAAATAGGGACAGAGCTGCTAACCAAGCCCAGGTCTGTCTGCTCCCTGGTGAGTGCTCACTCATTGCACTACCACTTGGGAGAGCTTCTTCTGTACACAGTTGCCATGTTACCCACACACCAAGAATTACCCACCCAGGCAGGCAGGAGGGTCTTTCTCCCGGGAAGACTAGATGGAGGGGCAAGGGCCTGTCTTTGCTGTAAGAACTTCCCACCTAAACCCCAAGACAGCCACCTGGGTCCCAGTTTCCACAGTGGGTTTGCCCACACCCCGTTTCCACCTTCCCATCACCCCAGCAGCACCCTCTTCTACTTCTTATTGTTTCCAAGCGTTCTCGCTCCCCTCTGTGAAGCCCCGGCTCCCGTCACCTGCCTTTCCTTCTGTGCCTTGCAGATGCCAGCATGTATGCTCATTACCTCTTCCACGCCTTCGACACTACCCAGACAGGCTCTGTGAAGTTCGAGGTACGCTTGTCTCTGAGTCCCGGGGCCCCCCCCCCACCTCCTCCTCTAAGCTGTGGCCTATTGAAGGGACAGTTGGATCATCAGACACTTCAGTCCTTTGTCCACTTAACAAGCATTTCCTAAGATAGGGAAGGATGCAGCAGCTGCCCCTCCCCTCCAGGAGCTCAGGGCCTCGAGGGACTACAGATAACAGCTGAATAGCTCACATGCATGGAGCTAGCCATGTGACAGACTCTACACTAGTGCCTTGCATGGATTAATTCATTTAGTCCCCACAGTAACCCTACAAGGTCCAGTTCTATGATTTATTACCAGTTTGCAGAAGAGGACAGTAAGGCAGAGAGAGATGGAGTGGCTTTCCCAAGGTCAAAGAGCTAGGAGGTGGTAAGAGAGGGTTGTGAACTCAGGTAGTAGATTGTAGCCAGTCTTAGGGTAATTGGAGCTGTGGGATAAGGCACTACCAGAAGAGTCTGGAGATGTCAGCACACACATTCTTCCTCAAAGAGACTCTGTCCCCTAGAATGGGCAGGGTAGGGAATGGAAGGGGGGCTGCTTTCACTGAGGTAGGCCATATCCTTCAGGGGACAGCGGACATGGGAGATACCATTCGGTACAAACAGTCATAGAGTCTGACCTGAAGACAGAGCTGCGGCCCACTCCATGGCTTGGTGGTTAATGTCATTTATGCCTCTTCTACTTGTCAGGACTTTGTAACTGCTCTGTCGATTTTACTGAGAGGAACCGTCCATGAGAAGCTAAGGTGGACATTTAATTTGTATGACATCAATAAAGATGGATACATAAACAAAGAGGTAAGTGAGCTGAGGCGAGGGGCATGAAAGAGCTACAGTGAAGGCATCTAATTATAAGCAGAAAACAGCCCCAGTCACAATCACGAGGAGGAAGTTGTCTGAATGAAGAGGGATCTGCTTTGGGGCTAACAGAGCTGATTCCTGGCAAAAGGAAGAAGGTCACCTTTGACCTCCCCCATTGCTCTACCCTGCCCTGTTCCCAAGCACTCAAGAAAGGATTAAGCAGATTCATTCATTGTCACTGGGTCCCTTATATTCAATGCACATTCCAAAAGGGTGTCAATGCTTTTAGTGTAGACTTACTCTTCCCAGGGGAACCCACATTTAGCAGGTTGAGAGCCGCAAGTTAAAACTGAAAGTTGGAATGATCGAGTTGAAAACACCGTCTAGAAGAGAAGGGACATTTTTGAGGAAGAGGGGACTATAATAGGATCATATTGGCCACAATCTATTTTGCCTACTAATAAAACCATAGGAGGGGATGATGGCAGGTGCAGCTATCTCTAAACACATCACAAACAATTTCTGACTCTTCACTGCTTGACACTTTTAGATCCTCGGAGTTACATGTGGTGTCTAGACAATGAAATACCCACAGGTCTATCTCAAAACTCACTTTGATACCTACTGTATCTTGGTCTCTCAGTTGCAGCTTGGACCCTGTAACATCCCACTCCCCGAGTTTCTACGTGCTGGGCGCAGTGTCTAGAGCTACAAATGTCATCTCCAATTTTCACTTCAACCCTGCTGAGCTCTCTAATGTTCATGCCTCATTCATTCAGTCAAGTATTTGCTCAATGTATATTTGAGGGCTTGTAAGGTGTTCTAGGTGCTGAAAATAAAGTGGTGGATGATTCCCCTGAGTGTAAAAACCCTAATATCCACTAGTAACAGATATGTTCAATGAATTCCAGTAAATTCATGTAATGGAATAACAGGTGGCCATTTAAAGTCACACAAAAGTAAGAAGATGTAAAAATTCATCTGACACATTACATTTAAAAAATCACCTTATAGGGGCACCTGGGTGGCTCAGTCGGTTAAGCGACTGCCTTCGGCTCAGGTCATGATCCTGGGGTCTTGGGATCGAGTCCCGCATCGGGCTCCCCGCTCAGCAGGGAGTCTGCTTCTCCCTCTCCCTCTGCTCCTCCCCTCCACTCATGCTTGTTCTCTCTCTCAAATACATAAATAAAATCTTCAAAGAAAAATAAAAATCACTTTATAAATAGTATGTATAATATTATCTCAATTTTGTAAATAATTTAATGCTTCTATACCTACTCAAATTTATGATACTCCAAAATATTCAAATACTACTTCACCAAATATATAAAGAAAGGACCCTAAAATGGGACTTACAACACAGTTTTCAACCTTGGTGCAGTCATAATTCCATCACTGAATAACCTCACTAAGTCCTGCTCCCTCTTTCTTACTTGCAGACTAGACAAAATTGTCACCATTAATACCCATCAGACCTCTCTAGATGGCAGAATTAATAAAGTACCTCCTAAAAGAAAAAAAAAGTGTGCTTCCTAGAAAAGACAACTGGAACCTCTCCTGGCAATCATTTGGAGATAATCTCATCCAAATTAGGCAATGAAAATCCTGAGAGAGCAATCAAAATTGGTCTTTAAATCCTTTCTCTTAATAAAGGTACTCAGGAAAGAACCTATGATAATGTGGATGTGAGGGACTTATGAAGACATTTTAAAATAAACACTTGGAGGGGCGCCTGGGTGGCTCAGTTGTTAAGCGTCTGCCTTTGGCTCAGGTCATGATCCCAGGGTCCTGGGGTCGAGCCCCGCATCGGGCTCCCTGCTCAGCGGGAAGCCTGCTTCCCCTTTCACACTCCCCTTGCTTGTGTTCCCTCTCTCGCTGTCTCTCTCTCTGTCAAATAAATAAATAAATAAAATCTTTAAAAAATAAAAAAATAAACACATGGATAGAGACGTGTATCTCCTAGTTCTATTGGGAGGGCCTAAGACAATGACACCCTCTAGCAATGAGGATACCTTGAACCCAGACCTTGGTTTCTGAACACCATCCTCCAATTAAAGGAATCAATCTCCTTGCAGAAGTCAGTGATTCCAGGACTGGGAACAAGAAAATACAAGATCAGCCTGGAGTACCTTGTAGTGCTGGAAAATATTGAAGTGCTTAAAAAAGAAAAAAAGAAAAGGATGGGACATGTCAAAAAGCTACAGGAATCAGTCTGAAGGAGTTCCCAATCACCAAAACAGAACAATTTGAGCAACAAAATTAAAAATGTTAATATTAGATTATAAGCTATAAAATAAAGAAAATATCCATGAGTCCCTACTAAATTATATATACATAATTACAGATTATATATATTCAAATATGTGTTCAAATAAATAATAAATATGTATTCAAATAAATAATTGAATTCATAGACAAATGGGGGATAAGGGACAACTCTTCCTTAAAGAAGAATTCCAATTAATAAATAAAGAAGGAATAAAGGAAATACAAAATCAGCATTAGGCAAGTACCACAATAATAATTTTTGCAGGCAAGACCCACTGAAAGATACTAAAATCAGTGGAGGAACTTGACAGGCAGGCACCACCTTGATCAAGTCATCAAGGTTCACATCGCCATTAATAAGATATATCAACTCCCTGTACCTCTTTGACATGATGTGCCAAGAAGGATATAATATCACTTCTATGGTATTCTTGTCAAAAATGTATAACTTCAATCTTATCATAAGAAAACCAGGGACTAACCTAAACAGAGACATAAAATAACTTACCAGCACTATATCAGAAGTGTCTTGGTCTTGAAAGACAAAGGGTGAGAAACTGTCACAGGTTAGAGGAGACTAAGGGGACACACAACTAGATGGATGAGGGATCCTTAACCATAAAAAAGACACTAGGGAAAAATCTAATGAAATGTGAATAAGCTCCATAGTTTTGTTAATAGCCCTGCATAGCATTGTTGTAGCATTGTTAATTCCCTGGGTTTGATCACTGTGCTGGGCTTTGGCAAGTTAGGAGAAGCTGGGTCAAAGGTATACATGAATGTTCTGTTCTATTCTTGCAACTTTTGTGTAAGTCTAATATTATTAAAAATAGGTTAAAAACGAATAAAAACAATAAAATAAGCACATGGAATGAGGAGCAGCAGACAAGGAACCCAGGAGAAAGGCCGTTCCCTGGGTCTCCACAGACACTATTTCAAAGATCTCAAAGACAAGGCTGTCCTCCTACACCCTCTTTCCTGCATTACAAGGAGGGGCCATGGAATACTGTGCTTGGCCAGTGTGATCAGAACATCACAGAGCCACTCAACAGTTACTGGGTTCCTAGCCCATGCAGAGACCTTAGCAATGAAGGATCGTGTATATGTCCTCATGAGCTCACAGTCTTGAGGAAACAGAGCTGCACTAATAATAAGAACAACTTAACTCTTTTAACAAGTACTTAATGATCACTTACTCTGTACGGAGAAGCATTGAGAGATTAGAAAGAAAACATGACAGGATTTGTACCATCTATCAGGCCCCATAAAACAAGAAAGACTTTGTAGAAAGTGGTCTTTTGGTTACAAAGATAAAAGATCATCAACATAAACTAGCTTAAATTGAGAGGTTTCCTAAAAGGTATAGCTAGTCTGATGGAACATGTGAAATCCCCACTGAAGCTAGAAGGTTGTTAGTCTCCAGTCTCTCTCTCTCCCCTCACCTCTTCTTTCCTCTCTCTTCCCTCCCCCTCCTCCAGCATTGCTGAGATCAAGACGGTCACACTTTCTTCTGCAGAAATGACACATTCAAGTTGCTAGCAATATAGGGGTGGGGAGGCACAAGAGGAGGTTTTATAGCGTAACCATTCTGAGACACTGCCCATCTGGGGCTTCTCCCAGTCTTTGTAACTGTCTGTCTTCTTCATTTGTTTTTCTCAGAGAGCCTCTGAGTGTGTGTGATTGTGTATATGTGTGTGTGAGTGTGTGTATGAGAAACTGTGTGTGTATGTGTTTGTGTGTGAGAGTGTGTGTGAAAGAGTATGTGTGTGTGAAAGAGTATGTGTGTGTGAGAGAAAGTGTGTGTGTGAGAGAGTGTGTATGTGTGTGAATGTGTATATGTGTGTGAGAGAGATTGTGTGTGTGAGTGTGTATGTGTGAGAGGGAAAGATTGTGTGTGAGCGTGTGTGAGAGAGATTGTGTGTGTGTGAGTGTGTGTGTGTGTGTGCATGCAGGTGCCCATGCATGTGCTCATGAGAACATTTCTTGTCCCCCATCAGCGCCATCTCCTTTCTCCCTCTACTCTCTCCTCTCCTCTCCTCTTGCTCTCTTTCTCCCTGCATTTTTCTCATCTCTTCTACCTTCTGTGTATTTGCTCCATTTTACTCTTCACAGAAGTTCTACTCTTCTGCAGAAGCTTTTAGTGTCTGCTCTCACTCAAACTCAGGTAAATCCTGGAAATGGCTTGCCTGTGGCACCTACTCTGGCCCTAACTCCACTTGACCTTTGAGCTCCAGAGTTCTATCACTCCTGATTACATTTCTGTGCCTCATCACAGAAAAATAGAGTAGCTCAGCTTTAGTCAGATGTCCACCTTTGTTCCAAATAGCTGTGGTCACAGGGATAGGTCACCCAGTACAAACACAGCCACCTGGACCCAACCATTCAAAGGAATTGTGGAGTGGGGACAGGGTCTTCCAAAAATGGGGTGTGAGTTCATCGGTACACACACGTTCACCCCAATCCCACACATAACCCCTCACTGAGGATAATGCTCAAGAAAAGGTAACCTACCCAAGAGCCTCTGAAGGGGAAGAGAATTTCCCGCCACCCTCTCTCTAGGAGGAGGTTCGCAGTATATAGCCCCGTCGCTTGCTTTCTAACTCCCTCTCATCAGCCAAAGAGAGTCCCTGGGATCACCTTCATTCACAAGTATAACAAGAAGACCCAAACTGTCACCTAAAAACCTCATGGTTCCCATACTGTGCTTCCATATCATCTCTCCAGGAGATGATGGACATCGTCAAAGCCATCTATGACATGATGGGGAAATATACATATCCCGTGCTCAAAGAAGACACTCCAAGGCAGCATGTGGATGTCTTCTTCCAGGTAAGTGCACACACACTGTGCATGAGCTTTAAGCCCAACGTAGGCCAGTCAACCCACAAGCATCTGAACAAGTGGTGTGTGTGCAACTCTGTTCTAAGCATTGTAGAAAACAGAAAAGAATTACAAGATATGCTGACCTCAAGTAATAGATGATCTCATTAAGCAGGCAAGTATATACTACGGAATAGAATAGGGAAGTATATTACGAAGTATAAATGCTACCATATAGCCTCTAAGTTCCATAAAAATTCTTGGTGGAGCAGAGTAGCCAGAGAAGATGTCATTAAGCA
Organism: Neomonachus schauinslandi; assembly: GCF_002201575.2. NCBI lineage: Eukaryota > Metazoa > Chordata > Mammalia > Carnivora > Phocidae > Neomonachus > Neomonachus schauinslandi. The sequence continues at coordinate 91,372,190 of NC_058409.1, read as the reverse complement.
CGTTTATGCAGGTGTTAAGGCTTTATGTCTGGGGAGTAACGGGAAATAAAGTTGGAAACAAGGGTGGGCTGGGTTGAGATCTTTCATTGAAGAGGTTTAGCCTTGCTTGGATGACTACAGTTACTCCATAAGTGGAAGAGTGGCATGACCAGAATGGTGTTTTAGTAAAAAAGTAAGCTAGTGGTAAAGTTTTGAAGAATGTCCAAGCTCATTCTAGTCTAATCCTCTCACTTTGCAGATGGGAAAAGCTGAGGCTCAGAGAGGCTTAAAGACTCACTCAAGGTCATACAGTAAGTGACAGAGAAGAAGTCGAACCTCTCATGAGCAGCGTTCTCTCTGCCAGGTGGACAGGCTGGGAGAGAGTCTGGGGAACACATATTAGGGTGTCAGCAGAATAATCTGGTGATGAGGTAATGAGAGTCTGGAGCAAGTCTTTCCATTTTAAGGAAGCTCATGGGGGTCAAAGGGCTATAACCAGGGCCTGGATGGAGTTGTCTGGCCAGTGAAAGACCACCTTGATTCTCAGGGCAAAGGTGGTTAACAAAGAGCAAGTTTTGGAATGCAGATGACCAGGTTCGTTAAAGTTCTTCCTGTTGTCTTCCAGAAAATGGACAAAAATAAAGATGGCATCGTGACTTTAGATGAATTTCTTGAATCCTGTCAGGAGGTAAGGAGAGACCTCAGAGCACAAAACCTCTAGATCTGGGAAAGGAAATCTGGGGGCTGGGGACCAGCAGGAGGGCGAGAATGAGAAACCTGCGGCCTCAGGTCAGAGCCACCACCACCAACCCCACCAGCAGCAACTCAGAATTCCAACAATCTCCACTCCTCCAAATGGCCTGTGGTTGGTCTTGGCTAAACACAGTCTGAGCCAGACAGCCTGAGAAGGATTGGGGGTGGGGGGGATGTGAAAGCCCAGAGGGGGTCTCTGTGAAACCAAAGACTTCCCAAGTGGGCAACACTCATTTTTTAACCTGCTTCTGGCTCGATGACCCACTCCTCAGACCACAAGGGAGTAGCTGGGAAAAAAACCTAAAACTGTAATTCTCAAGCCGTAGTATACCCAAGAATTGCCCAGATGATTCTGAAAATGAACACTAGATGGGGGGCGGGGGGGGGAGGGTCCTGTAGAAATCTTTGTTTTAACACAAATGCCCTGGGGATCAAGGCTTCTAAAACTTTAATGGGCAACCCAACCTCCTTGAAGATCTGGTTAAAATGTAGATTCTAATTCAATAGGTCTGGAGGGGACTTTGAGGCGCTACTGTTCTAACGCTCTCCCAGGTCAAGCTGGTGCTGCAGGTCCTTGGACCACATTGTCACTCGTTGAAAGGATAGACTAGCCCAGAGTCTCTGCCAGAAAATGAACTGGAAATAGTTGCTTTCATCTGCTTTAGAAAAATGCATTTCCATCCCCACCTTATTTCAGAAAAGTACGCAGTCACTCTGAGCTCACCCAGTTAGAGCTGCAGGTGCACAAAACTGGGGAGAAGTCACCAACACGTACTGAGCACCTACCAAGTTTCAGGTATATGCATACACCTCACAACAGTTCTGAAAGGTGGTGGCGTTTTATCCAAGGTGATATTCAAAATATTCAATAATGAGAGTGGACTGAGAATTGACCACTCTTAACTGACCTTGACTAATGCCATGGAGCATGCCCTAAAGGGACCCTTCTAAGCTTGCCAGTCTGTTAGCTGACGGATCTTTGGGCGTTCCGGGGGTCCTGGACCAGTTACCAGAGAGACAGAGGGAAAGATGCTGGGTGGGAGGCTCAGGTCAGCAGTTATTTACCAACAAGGCTAGAAATATTTCAACATGTTAATCATCATGAACTGGGTGACCGGCAGAACTGATCATGCCCATTTTAAAGAAGAGAAAACTGAGACATTGCAAAGTTAAGAGATATGGCTAAGGCACAGTAGGTGACAGAGATCAGAGATGGAACCTGAACTCCATCATTCTAATTTTAAATTCTATGCCCTACTTAGGTGTCCTTTTTTAACTTTGCTTCAGAGGTGAGTGAAGTTCTTAAATTCGTTTAGTTTCTCACATTAGCAACCTCTATAGCTATTCATTAATTCACTTACTTTTTGCTCACAACCCACCCATAGGTAGATACTGTGATCGATGCTATTTTACATATAAAGAAACCGAGGCACAGAGGGATTAAATAATTGGCCTAAGGCCACCCAGCTAGTAAATGACAGATCCAGATTTGAATCTAGGCAGCCTGACTCCAGAACCCATAGACTTACTTTAAAAGTTCTAGCAACTTTTAAAAGATTTCAAACACCTAGAATCGACTTTTGTCTTTGTTGATTTTTTTTCTGTTATAGGTCTGCTTTCTGTTTTATCATTTGTGTTCTAAATTATCTTTTTCCTTCTATTTTATTTTAATTTAATTTGGGGGGCTTTTTTTCTAGCTTTTTGAGATGAAGATTTAGGTCATTCTTTTCAACCATTCTTTTCCAGTATGTTCACATAAAGGGATAAAATTTCCTTTAAGTACTGTTTTAGATCCCACATATTTTAATATGTCATATTTTCATCATATTTTAATTCAAAATATTTTCTTCTCTGACCCATGAACTTAAAAGTATGTTGCGGGGCGCCTGGGTGGCTCAGATGGTTAAGCGTCTGCCTTCGGCTCAGGTCATGATCCCAGGGTCCTGGGATCGAGCCCCGCATCGAGCTCCTTGCTTGGCGGGGAGTCTGCTTCTCCCTCTCCCTCTACTGTCCCACCTGCTTGTGCTCTCTCACTCTCTCTATCAAATAAATAAATAAAATCTTTAAAAAAAAAAGTATGTTGCTTAATAGCTAAGCATTTGAGGATTTTCTACATTCAATACTTATTTCTTAGAGAATATACACTAGAAAAAAGTAAAATAGAGAACATATAATGGAGACATGCAATAAAAAAATCAATAAAACCAAAATTTGCCTCTTTGCAAAAATTAATAAAATTGATAAATGCTTAGCAAGATTGATTTAAACAAAAGAGAAAGAGAGAGAAAGCTCAAACTATCAGTATCAGGAGTGGAAAGGGTAACAATGCTACAGGATTTACAGATTATAAAGATAATAGTTCATTATTTGACAAATTTGACAACATATGAAATCCACAAATTCCTTGCAAATATAATTTATCAAAACTAACACAAAAAGAAATAGAAAATCTGAGTAGTCCTATGTATGTTAAAGAAATTGAATCTGTAATTTAAAATTTTCCCATAAAGAAAATGGCAGACACAGATGTCTTACCCCATCAATTCTTTCAAACTCTTTCCAAGGAATAAGCGATATTAATCTCACACAAACTCAGAGAATAGAGAAAGAGGAAAAACTTCTCAACTTGATTTATGAAGCTATCATAACCCCAATATGAAAACATGGCAAAGCCATTACAAAATAAAATGTTCAAGCTAATATATTCCCTCTGGATATAGGAGTAAAAAATCAAATCCAGTAATATGTAAAAAAAAAAAAAGAACAGAAAGGTTTATTACAGAAATGCCAGTTTGGTTTAACATCCAAGAATCAACCAATATAATTAATAACATAAAAGAATTTTTAAAAAATGCAGTCATCTCAGTAGATGTCGAAAAATCATTTGATAAAATGCAGTTGCGCAGAGCTTCTTATAATATTCACTGTTTCACTCGATACTTTATTTCTTACAAATTTCTTAAGGCCAGGGTACCTAGGTGGCTAAGTCGGTTAAGGCTAAGTCTGCCTTCAGCTCAGGTCATGATCCCAGGGTCCTGGGATCAAGTCCCACATTGGGCTCCCTGCTCCGTGGGGAGTCTGCTTCTCCCTCGGCCTCTTCCTCTCTCTCTCTCATGAATAAATAAATAAAATTTTAAGAAACAACAACAAAAATTTCCTAAGGCCAGAGAAGGTGCTTCTTGCCTTGAATTGCTCACTCTCTGGGCCCCCACTCTTTTTTCCTATTTCTAGTGCCCTTGCAGCATTCTTTCTGCATGGGAAACCCACACTAGAGACGTGCTCACCATTACAGAGCTTCTCAGGGAGGAGCCTCAGAGAGTTCTAACCATCCTCTCTTTTCCCTCTCCTCCCCTCCCAGGATGACAACATCATGAGGTCCCTCCAGCTATTCCAAAATGTCATGTGACTATGGACATAGCCATCCAGCTCTCAGAGACATTGTACTGAACAACCACCTCTTAACACCTTGATCTGCCCTTGTTCTGATTTTGCACACCGACTCTTGGGACAGAAACACCTTTTACATTTTGGAAGAATTCTCCACTGGAGACTTTCTATGGAACCCAGCATCACATGGCTCAGTCTCTGATTGCAAACTCTCCCTTCTCCGTCTTCTTGAGAGAGAGAAGATGAAATTGGGTTTGTTTTGGAAGCATGCTCATCTCTTCATGCTGCTGCCCTATGGAAGGTCCCTCTGCTTGAGCTTAAACAGTAGTGCACACTTTTCTGCTTGCGTGACCCAGCCCACTGCCTCTGAGTCCAGCAGACCTTGATGTATCCGGAAGCAAGATGACCTGAGCCAAATGCACACCATCCTCTAGTGGCCTCCCAAACCAATGTGCCTGTTTCCCTTCTTTTGGTGGGAAGAATGAGCATTATACAGAACAATATGAATCCGTATATGACTAGATTGGGAGAGCCAGCACCTAACATATGTAGGATAGAACTGAATTCTTAAGCATGGCATTGTCTGGTGACCCAAACTGCCCAAATCCTTTGTTTCCAGAGGCAAGAACCAATAATTCTTTCTCACACTGGCATCTGTACTGGTAGTGCAAGTCCCTTGATGTGCCCAGGAAAAGAGCCAATGCCCAGTGGTCCATGCCCTCACTCCATCTCCTGCTAGAGCCTAGCACTGCATGCCCCTCCCAGAAAGCCCAGAATGCCTGCAAATTGTAATTTTATACCATGTTCTAATCAATAAACAGAACTATTTCTTACACTCTTAATCTTCATTTCCTCCATAACTCAATTGGCCAGGAGAGTAAGCTGTGAAAACGGAAGGCTCGTCCATTCAGTTGGCATCCAGCTATTTGTACTTACTTTGTGCCAGACCCAGTGCCAATCAGTCATCATCCTCCACTACCCCCAAGCAAGCATCTCATTTAAATGCAAATACTGTGACTAAAAGCAAATATGTCTTTAAGATGAGACGACCCCCCCCCCACAACACCTTCCTTCCAACAAGATTGCCACTCTCAAGACCCTCAGCTGTAGAAAGTCTGGAGCCTCATATAATATGGTTGGGGATACAGAGATGAAGAGGTGGCCAGAAGCTCCTGCTGAGGGGCTTGGAGTCCAGAGGTTGACCAAGTGGCTTCAACCAAAAGCAACAAATTATTACTTATGTTGGACACTATGTCTTAGAGTCCCCATTTAACATCACATTAAAAAAGATGAAGAGCTAACCATGGTGTTCTTGGAAGGAAAGCAATTTACTGAATACCTATTATGTGCCAGATAATGCACTAGGGGCTTACATACATTATCTCATTTCATGTTGATGTAGGGCATTCTGGGAGATAGAGTCCTCATTTTCCTGGTTTGGACCTGAAGAGGTAAGGGCACCTACCTAGGGTAGCACAGCTCCATAGAGATAAAACTCTTCCCACTCCATCATAGAGCCTTCCTGCCAAGGGATTCTGTCTCTCCCCAAGGAACTGAAGGTACACACACAAATCTCATTCATCTGTAGTCAGTTCAAAGAGGCATGGGTATTTGAATCCAAATAGCAGATGAGGAAACAGATGCACTGAAGGGGAAAGCCATAAGTGCCCATGGACCAAAGCGAGAGCAGGCCACCAAATGTCACACATGCACGAAATACTCCCAGTCTGATTGCCACTGGCTACAATTTCTCACGGTTGGAAATTGTAGAGGATGCAGCTCTGTTTCTCTGGGCCTCCTGAGTGCTGCCATGTGGTCATCTAGGGCTGCTAGACGTGTGGCCAGCCCCTCGCAAGGCATACATACACTTAGGCCCAAGCAGAGGATCTGTACTTGTGAACCTTCCCATGTGGGTGGTCTGAACCTGCACCATGAGGCTATACAATGTCTAAGCCATGGTTCTCCACCTTGGCTGAACATCACAATCACCTGGGGCACTTTAAAAAATGCCAGTGCCCGGGCCCCACCCCAGACCAATTGAAGTAGAATCTCTATCAGTGAGGCCTGGGCATCAGGATTCTTTAGAATCTGCTCAGGTGATTGTAATGTACATCCAGAGCTAAGGTTGGGAACTGACCACACCCAGTGCTAAGAATGGAGCACATGATCTGAGCCATCTTCCTAACCATAATAATTGATTTAGGGATTGGCTTGATACCAAAGCCAGTCCAAACAGCATGAATCACAAGATTTGTGCTGGGAACAAGAGGACAAAGATGGTCTCTCTCCTACTGGACATGAATGAGATAGTATGCAGTCCTAGGACATGTTGGTAGTGATTTAGGAATTCTGAGGGATTATCTGATAACCAAAGAGCAGATAAACCAGAATCACAGAAGGCAAGGCAGAGATGTGTAAACAAAACAAAACACACCAGAAATTGAAACCTTGATTAGATCACTGAGCTGCTGGATCAAGCTGGACCTGAAGCTAGGAATACCTCTGACCTTTTCAGATGCTTGTGTTAGATACCTATATAAGGTCTAGGCCAGTGTATCTTTACTCTGGCTGCATATCATAATCACTTGGGGAACAGAGAAGGGGAAATGTGTGTGTGTGTGTGTGTGTGTGTGTTTTCCCCCAATTTTATTTAAATGACAGCACTGTATTAGTTGAAGGGGTATAGCATGATTTGACTTACATGTATTGTAATTATTTTTTTTATTAACATATAATGTACTATTTGTTTCAGGGGTACAGGTCTGTAATTCATCAGTCTTACACAATTCAGTGCTCACCATAGCACATACCTTCCCCAATGTCCATCACCTAGCCACCCCATCCCTCCCACCCCCCACAACTCCAAACAAACCCTCAGTTTGTTTCCTGAGATTAAGAGTCTCTTATGGTTTGTCTTCCTCTCTGGTTTCATCTTGTTTCATTTTCCCTCCCTTCCCCTATGATCCTCTGTCTTGTTTCTCAAATTCCTCGTATCAGTGAGATCATATAATACTTGCCTTTCTCTGATTGACTTATTTCGCTTAGCATAATACCCTCTAGTTCCATCCACGTCATTGCAAATGGCAAGATTTCATTTTTGATGGCTGCATAATATTCCATTTTATATATATACCACATCTTCTTTACCCATTCATCTGTTGATGGACATCTAGGCTCTTTCCATAGTCTATCTATTGTGGACATTGCTGCTATAAACATTGGGGTGCATGTGCCCCTTCGGATCACTACATTTGTATCTTTGGGGTAAATACCTAGTAGTGCAATTGCTGGGTTGTAGGGTAGCTCTATTTTCAACTTTTTGAGGAACCTCTATACTGTTTTCCAGAGTGGCTGCACCAGCTCGCATTCCCACCAACAGTGTAGGAGGGTTCCCCTTAGAGAAGGGGAAATTTTTAAAGTGCCAGAGGCCTGGGCCTTATTCCAGATTAACTGAATAAGAACCTCTACAGGTGGGGCCCACTATGCTTTAAAAGCTCTCCAGGTGATTCCAGTGTACCCCCAGGGCTAAGAGCCCCTGCTGTAGAAAAGTGGAAGGGCTGGTACCCTTCTTCCTGTGCTGGCCAGACCACAAGAAACCCAATTCAGTCCTGAACACCCAATGCCAAGAGGAAAATCAGCATCTGGAGATATTCAGAGAGAAATCAAGATGAAAGGAAGATTCAAAATTGGTCCCGAGATGAATAATCAACAGAAAGAAAGTTGGTTGTCCTCAGGGTGGGGGTAGGGAGCAACCTGTTGCAGCAATTGCAAGGGTATGGGTTACCATTCATCAAAGCTTTTAATAAGGAAACAATTCAACACCCAAAAATCAAATAATCCAACCCAAAAGACACGAATAGACATTTCTCCAAAGAAGACATGCAGATGACCAACAGACACGTGAAAAGATGCATAACATCATCAAGGAAATGTAAATCAAAACTACAATGCAATATTACCTCATACCTGTCAGAATGGCTAAAATCAAAAACACAAGAAACGATGTGACAACGAGAATGTGGAGAAAAAGGAACCCTTGTGCACTGTTGGTGGGAATGCAAACTGGTGCAGTGACTCTGGAAAATAGTATGGAGGTTCCTCAAAAAGTTAAAAATAGAACTACTCTATAATCCAGTAATCACACTACTGGGCATTTTCCCAAAGAATATGAAAATACTAATTCAAAAGGATACATGCACCCCTATGTTGATAGCAACATTATTTACAACAGCCAGATTATGGAAGCAGCCCAAATGACTATCGATTGATGAATGAATAAAGATGTGGTGTATATATACAATGGAATATTACTCAGTGATCAAAAAGAGTGAAATCTTGCCATTTGCAACAACATGGATGGAGCTAGAGGGTATCATGTTAAGTGAAAGATGTCAGTGGAAAAAAACAAATACCATGTGATTTCACTCACATGTGGGATTTAAGAAACAAAACAAATGAAAAAAAGATAAAAAGAGACAAACCAAAAAACAGACGCTTAGCTCTAAAGAACAAACTGCTGGTCACCAGAGGCGAGGGCAGTGGGGGGGATGGGTGAATCAGGTGATGGGGATTAAAGAGTGCACTTGTGATGAGCACCCGGGTGATGTACAGAATTGCTGAATCACTATATTGTACACCTGAAACTAAAATAACACTATATGTTAACCATATTGGAATTAAAATTTAAAACTTAATTAAAAGAGTGATATTAAAACAAACAAAAAGCTTTTAATAAAAGAACAAGGAATAAATAAACACTGCAGTTTTCAACGGAGCACAGAAACAAAGAGAGGCCTGTGTTTCGTGAATCCGTGCATCTCTCAGCACTTGGGATACTGGAGAAACAAGGCTCTCCACTTAGGACACCCACCTCCAACCTGTCCTTCTGGAGGGATCCTGCTCCTCCTGAATCATCCAACACATTGTCACCGTTTGCCAGTAATTGTGCCTACTGATGGGGATTCGTCAGTAGGCTGTCTTACCCAGAAGGCCTCAACACTCACTGTTACCACACAGCTGGACACAACTGTGCCACCTGGAAATGCCTGGGACTTTTGTCTATAACTCTGTCAGAGATAGATGCTGGCTGGAAAGGCTGCACTCTGCCTGTGAGCAGGGCAGGCCAGGAGAATCAGGTAGTTAACACCTCCCTGGAGCAGCCCTTAAGCAATGGCCGACGAGAGCTGGTGTATAAATATCCCCAGACCCATCTCCTTTCCAAAGGAAGGACTTTGGGGTACCTTCTCTACCATCTCCCGACTTCTCCAGCAGAACTGAGCCCTAATAGCCACAGCAGTAATGTGCTCAACAGTGTACCCCTTATTGACCTCCTTCCCTTCCCTCTCTCATTTCCTGTACTCCCCTACCATTGCTTCTGGGATCTCCTCCCAGATCAGCTACTGGATCCCACATCCTTGTCTCAGTGTTGGCTTCTGGAGGAAACTAACCTAAAATGTTGAATAGGACAGATATGTGTCATGCTCTTACAAACCTTATATCTAGTGGGAGTAAACAGACCATAGATAAAAAGTTTTCGGCAAAGTGACATGAAGAGAATACAAGGGTGACATGGTAGAGAGTGACTGGGGTGGCTGGGGAGGCTACTCTAGACAGGATAGGGAGGGATAGCTCCTCTGAGCTGATCTTGACATGATCTCAGGTGGGCCAGGGGTGGGAAGGATCACCAGGCATTTACAGAAAATCTGGACCTAAGCTTACTATCATTTCTAGCTCAGGAATTCAAGAGTCTATCCCTTGTTCCAATATAGAAATAATGTCTCGAAATACAGAATCCCACTATGACCCATCCTGTGGTTCTCTAACATCACATCTCTAAGTAAATCCTCTGAGCAGAAGCCAGAAAGGCCCCTTGGAGAGGTTCCCAGGAGGAAGTGTAGATGGGACTGGGGACCACTGTTGGGTGCCAGGTTGTCTGTGGATGGTATCCTACTTGAATCTCACAACTCTGTGAAGTAAGAATTCTAGGCACCTGTTTTTCAGATGAAGAAATGATGCCCCAAGACATGAAGGGACCTGCCCACACAGCTGGAAATGGGCTTAAAAGCATGCCAAGCTCCAAAATCTCTGCCCAGCTCCATTTCTTAGAGAGCATGAAGACCATTCTCCACCTATTCCTAAAATGAGCTCTAATGATACACAAACAACAGAAGGTGTTGGAAAGCAGCTGCCATGAAATCTATTAGTAAAAAGCAATGAAAACAAGTCCATGCATTCAAGCCAAATTACTCTTCCTCTATAGGGAATAATGCCAAGGACATGTGCAAAGATGCCCATATGGGTTTCTTAGAGGAGCTGAAATCAGCATGTCCCTCCACATCAAAATAAAGCCCAATCTAAGTCTCAGACCTCCACAAGCTCTGCACTCCAGTCCAGGGACTGCCTGGAGACCAAAAAATCCAGATCTTGAAGATCGGGGGAAAACCCTAGGGGCAGCCAGTCCCACTGAGTGGACTTTTGAGGACCCATGAGACTGGAGGAGCTGATTGCACTCTCAGTTCTAGAATGGAACACTTGACCTATACTAAGCCAGTCATTTTTTCCCATGCCTCTGGGCACAGTGACTGGTTCAGGGGTAGCTTAAGGCCTAAGCCAATGCAAACAGCATGAATTTTAGAGTCATTACTGAAAACAATGAAACAAAGTCACTCTTCCCTGCTGGACACAAATGAATAAGCACGTAGCCCTGGGACATACAGGCAATCATTTTGTAACCTGCAGAGAAGCCAATCTATAGATGAACATCATACCACAGAAGTCAAGGCAGAGAGATGAAACAAATGGACTCCATAATTTCATTGAACTGCTGGATCAAGCTTCTCCTGAAGCTACATGTCCCACAAGTGGTTTGTGTTGCATACAGCAATAAATTAATTTTTTATTATTTAAGGCAGATGGAATTGAACTTTCTGCCACTTGCAACTTGACACATGCTAACTGATCTCCCACTATTTCATACAATAGATGGGTCAACCAAAGCCCACAGCTACATAGCTGGTTGGTAGCAGAGCTTGGACGAGAAATCTAGTCTAGTGCCATATCCACTGTACTGTTCTGCCATCTACTCTGCGACCATAATATAACAAGAATATTAAATATCATTTACTGAGCACTTATTGCATGCTAAATAGTTCATATGTATTCAATTCTCACTACCCTGAGGTTGTTTCTGTTATTAATCCCATTTACTAATGAGGAAATTGGAGCTCAGAGAGTTTAAGTAACTTGGCCATGATCCAATAGCTAGTAAGTGACAGAGCAATTTGAACCCAGGACTTTCTGACTGCTGAGCTTAATCGCTAAGCCAGAAACTGCCAGGTTCAAAGAGTATATGGAGCCAGGCGATTAAAGAAATTAGTGGCAACCCAGAGAATACATGCCCAGGGTAAAGGAGGCAATTATGCCACCGCTCTAGGGATTGCTGTCATGTCGCTGGAATGTGGACCCAGTTATCAGACCTAAAAATTCTTCCAGTAAAGTTGAAAATCTGGACTTGCATGTGAAATCCCCCAACTTTTGTAGTCTGGCAACTAGTTCCATGACAGCAGACAGACCCAACCAAACAAGTGTAGCAGATGCATTTGGCACAGGGGTGGCACAGAGCATTCCAGAATTTGCAACCTCTGCACTAAATTCTATTACCACACTTTCCCCTGGTAATATATCAGGCTAATGCCAACTGTCCTTCAACAAGGAAATGGATAAACAAACTGTGGTATATCCCTACAATGGAATACAACTCAGCAGTAAAGAAAAATAAATTCTTGACACACACAACAACATGAATGAATCCCAAAATAATTACGCTGATGAAAGAAGCTAGACCAAAAAAAAGGTACACACTGGATGTTTCCATTAATATAAAGTTCTAGAAAATGCAAACTATAGTGACAGGAAGGAGATCAGTGGTTGTCTGGGGATGGGGAGGGTCAGTGCAGAGAGAAGCGGCAAGAGAAATTACCGAGGGGGCAAGAAGAGACTTTTGAGAGTGATGGTTGTGTTTATTATCTTGATTGTGTGATGGTTTCACGAGTGTATACATGTATCAGGTATGTGTAGTTGATTTCATGTCAACTTAAAATTGTTAAAAAAAATTTGATCTGTGGTCCCAGAGCACACCACCACCTTTCATGGCCTATCTACCAATCTGGGATGCCCGACTTCCATAAGAAGTACTTTGCATTAATAAGCCTCATCATCCTACCTTCCCTGGTGTTTCTTCTGGCCAGTTCATTCCCAGCCAAGTTCCTCCAGCTACATCACATCACTCCCATTCCCACCAGGAAAGCTGCGAAATCCAGTCCCTTCTCTCCTGCTCTCCTCCCAAAGCCCAGTCAAGGCCCCTATCCAAACTAGAATGCCTGATGAGGGGCAAGGATTTTGTGGCAGGGGATTGTGAACTAAGAGTATCCAATCCTTCTATCTCTTAACCCCCAACTCCCTGTGCAGTCTAAGGGGCCAAAGCCCCTCACTGTTAATGCCAACACAGAATAGGTATATGCTTGGGGAGAGATGGAGAAAGACAGACTATCATGGATTCTATTAAGGAGAAAGTCCTTATGTGATAAATATTAGCCCACTGTGATGATTAACGTTATGTGTTAACTTAGCTAGGCCATGATACCATGGTCAAATTCCATTCTAGTTGTTGTTGTAAAGGTATTTGGTAGATGTGATTAACATTTAACTCAGTAGCCTTTGAGTAAAGCAGATAATTTCCCACTGTGTGGTGAGCCTCATCCAATCAGTTGAAGACTTTAAGAGAAAAGACTAAAGTGCCCTGGGAAGAAATTCAGCCTCCAGAGCATTCCACAATTAAATCATTTGGGATCATGAAGAAGGAACTATGAAAAGGGACTATTTGTTGAGCATCGAGGGCGTGGTGTGAAGGGAGAGGACCACCTCTCTCAATCACCTGCTACATCTCTACCTAGCACCCTCTGTGCGGCACCTCATTTAGTATGGTAACAATCATCTGGGATAAGAATATAAATAATATCCCCATTTTCCTGATGGGAAGAGGTCCACCAGGTGAAATCACATGACCAAGGTCATTAATAATTAATGATACAGAATTTATAATAATAATGATAGTGACAACATTTACTATGCTTATAATGAGCTAGACACCATTCTGAATGCCTAATATAAGTCATGTCATTTCATCTTCACAAAACCACTCCATAGGCACTTCTGACCTGGCCACTTCTGACTCTGAAGATTCCTGTGCTCTGCTGTGGGCACCCTGAGGATTTAGCAGTCCTGGAAGGCATTCATTCAGAGGTGGGACCTGGAGAGACCGACAGGCAGGACACGAGAGGACCCCAAGTCGGGGAGGGGTGTCAGGAAACGACGGTGTGTTTGCAGGATAACGGCAGGCCCGAGGACCCAGGGTGGACGGCCTTGGATGCCAGGCTAAGGAAATGGGCTTTCCCTGGAGGTGGCAGAGAGCCACAGCAGGGCTCTGAGGAGCTGTTGAGGGAAGATGAAGTGCAGGCTGGAATGGACGGAGGGGGGAGGGGTGCCTCCAGAGGCCGGAGGGGGAACAGCTCCCGGAGGGAGGGGGAGGACCCTAATAGAGTGAGCGGGCGGGTGAGTGGACCCAGGAGCTAACGACGGGGTGGGACAAGGTGAGAGACCTGGAGGACGATGCAGAGGACGTGGTGATGGGCCGGAGCTAAGGGATGGAAACGCAGGCGACACGTGGGACCCCGAGGCGCCCGCCCGCGGGGTGACTGAGCCTGGGAGGCCAGCGGGCTGGGTGCGCGCGGCGGGTGCCGCGCGTCCTGGCGCCGCTAGATGGCGTAGGCGCCCCGCCGAACGTGCCGCGGGACCCTCCGCCCGAGCCTCGCTTCGGGATGGGCGGCACGGGTGGGCCGCTGCAGGGAGGAGGACGCACCCCACTTCTCCTAACCCCCCAGCGGCCGGCTTCAGGAAGCTCCATCTGCGCGGGCACAGGGCCCCGCGCTTCCAAGGGCCCGGCGCCTGGTGTCATGCTCTGCTACCACCGCCTTGAAATTCTTCACCATGTGTGAACAGGAACATCAGCATTTTCTTCATTTGTGCACCAGGCCCTGCAAATTATGCAGCAGGTCCTACCGGGAACTTTCTGCTTTGAGCACTTTCACATCCTGACCCATTTATCCGTCCCAGGCTGCAGTGAGGTGAGGATATGGTTCCATTTTATAGACCAACAAACTGAGGCTCGGAGAGGGGATGAGACCTGTCCAGGATCACATACTGGTTGTTGATGTGCCACCTGGAGGTGGCTTCCGTGACCCCAGGTGCAGCGTCCTTTACTGCCCACACTGGAAGCTGCCCACGGCAGTCAGGGCCCCGCATAGGCCCAGACAAAGGCCTCTGCCCACTGCCCCCAGGCAGCTTCCTTCAGGCCCACCTGGTGCTCAGAGGCTGAAATAAGGCTGGGATGAAGGATGGTTCTGCAGAACTGTCCCCAGAGTCTCCATTTCTTCTGGTGATGGAGAAATCCTGGGCAGCCTGGAGGAAGAGGCAGCCCTCCCAGCCCAAGTCGTTACTCCTGGCTTCTGCCTCCTGCACAGACAGTTGCAGACATGGCCCTTGGCCACCAGAAGGACTGTGCCCATCAGCGGACTGTGCATCATGATAGGGAGGAACGGGTCTGTCTTCCCAGTGAATGAGACAGCCCAGAGCTGGAATCCTGGCTCCCCCTCTCTCCAGCTGCGTGCCCCTAAGCATGAGCCTCGCTCATCAAAAGTAAACAGGAAAAAATTCTCAGGGTTGCTGCAGAGGATTAAACACTTGAAGCGCCTGTCAAGTTGCAGGTACTCAGTAAATATTCCTTTATTTGCTGTTGGTTTCTGTCAAGGAGGCAGCTGGATTATCTGCTCTGGAATCTCCCCCTCAGGGAATGAAGTACTCTGCTGGGTAGGAGGCCAAGGGTTGGAGGACTGGAGGGCAGAGGGCGGGAGAACTGTGAGAAATGGGGTCTGACAGGCCAGGCCAGGCCAGGCACCTGAGGGGTGCTGACCAACTGTAGGTCTAGAAGGAGGCCTGCCCAGTGCCTTCCCTGCTGGTGGCGGCTTCAGGGAAGCCAGAGGGCAGAAGGTAGGAAGAAAATCACAAAATAATAATAACACTCCTACTGCCCAGGTGATCATACAACCCTAGGCTGGTTTCAGAGTCTTTTCTGGTCCTTCATGTTGCTGGATTCTCCTCCCAGCTCCCCTGAGAAACCAACAGGGCGCTCATCACCCCACTTTACAATGAGTGACTGGCCCACGGTCAAGAGGATGGTGCAAGGGCTTGACCCAGTCTCCTGGGTTTTGATTCAGGGTTCACGCTGGTACTGCAGAGTCAGGGCCACCAGGCCATGGGATGCAGGAACAAAAAAGGCAGAATGACCCTCCTCTTTTCTCCATCCCCCAGACCCACAAAGCAAGGAGTGGGTGCTGAGATTGCAGACGGGGGACTGGAGAACAAAAGATTTTCCTAAATCTAGGACGTGTGCCCTCCTGAGAGTCCAGGCTAACCCAGAACAAAAGGTTGTCCCGGAGCGTTTGGAGTCACACAGGGCTGGACTCCAACTCCACTGCTGCCATGTACTTGCTGTGTGACCTTAGGTAAGTGACTCCACCTCTCTGAGCCTCTGTTTTCTCATTTATAAAGCAAGGATGATAATAACTTACCTTACAAGACTAGCATGGTGTGGGGGAAAATGAGTGGGTTTTATAGTGGGTCAGACTGGGTTCAGATTCCAGCTCTGCTATTTATTAGCTTTGTGATCTTGGGCAAGAGTCTTCACCTCCATCAGACTCAGTTTCCTCATCTGAAAAATGAGGATGTTGAGACCTCCTGCCTAAGGTTGTTTTAGAGATTAGAGATAAAGCTGTGGACTACCAGACACTTTGCCTGGCCTCTAGTCAAGTCAATGACGTTAATCTCCCCAGGATGGAAGGAGGCCCAGGGTGGCTGCCGCAGCATTTCAGTGGGGAGGACACCCCAAGACCAGGCCTGGCGCCTGCCCCAGCATCCATCCGTTCCAAGGCCCCAGGCAGATCTGGGGCCCGCAGAGCAGTCAGCTCAGAAGCATCCTTTGGGGAGTCAGAGTTGACATGAAGAGAGAGTGGGACAGTAAGCAGGCAACATCAACAATGGAAAGACTGTGAGTCTTTCCACCCCTAGGAGACAGAATGAGAGCAGGAACACCTACAATGTGTTAGCCACTGTACCAGGCACTTTACACACGCCAGTCTCAGCTTTCCCACAGCTAGCGCGTGCTCGAGGGAGAAGGGACAGGCAGGTCTGCCGGATTGCAAAGTTTACACGACAGTACTTTCCCCTACACACCAGCAAATAATCCTGCAGCCCATGGTGTGGCCTGGTGCCACTTATTAACCGTGGGACCATGGACAAGAAACTTAACCTCTCTGTGCCTCAGTTTCCTCATCTGTAAAACGGCAGTGTGGCGGCCATGGAGACGTGCTTGCTCGGACCTCCTGCAAGAGAACTCGCCCGGCCATCTCATGGGTAAGGGCTCAGAGTCGGGCCATAGTGATAATGTGACCGTCCCGCTCCACCCCAAGGGAGAAGCCTCCGGGCATGGCTGCTGTGGGTCCATGCTGTGCTCAGCCGGTGACGGAGCATGGAGGGTGTATTAGTTCCAGCCCATTCCTACAGGACACCTAACCCTTCTAAGGAGCAACTTTTACACAGAGGCTCCCACCAGCCTTGGCGAGTGCTTCTCGGAACCGCACTGCTGTGTAAGGCTCTTGCTACCCAGCCTGTCCTGCCCACTCTCCTTTTCCACGGCGACCCTCCCCCGCCCCCCACCCTTCACAGACCTCCTGCCCTATGAGTCTCTGGCACATCTAACCGCATCTCGCCTGTGCTTCTTGAAGGACCGTAACTAGCACAAAAAGTAACGACAGTACCTGGCTCACAGAGCTGCTGTGAGGAGGGAATGCATGACCTCGGGCCAACTGCTCGGGAGTGTCACCATTACTGTGGCTTCAAATGCCGGCCGTTCACAGATCCGCCTCACGCAGCGATCTCGGTGGTGTTCCCCTACAAACCCAGAGAAAGTAACGGAATCTTAGTCAGAGACGGCGTTTCTCGTTCCTCGTCAGCCTGTGTCAGCCCGGCTACCAGAATCGCCTCCCTCAGACGCACATATTTGCAGGAAATCGGAGGGAATCTACTCAAGGAGTAGTTCACACTTTTGACCAGAGACATTGGCTCTACGGTTGAATTAACAAGTCGGACAACCCAGCCTGAGGCCGACCGTTTTCCCTCCCCGGATTTTGGGCAATGGGGATTGGTGAAGGCGATCTCTGGGGTCCCACCCAAGCATAGTGTTCCAGAGTAAGGACATCTGTCTGCCTGTGTCGCCACAGACAGAGTCCCCTCTCATCAGCCATGTCTTTCCTTGTCACCCACACTGTTCTGAGAGAGCTGGCGTCTAGGTGTGGTGAAGGCCCCAAGGCCAGTCAGGGCTGGGCCCAGCCATCGTTCTTGTCATCTGGGGAAAACAGAAAGAGGAGTGAGGGTCATATGACCGTAAAGAGAGGATGAGGCGAGCCACTTCGACTCACTGTGGCCTTGTCATTTATATAATAAGTGCTGGGAGAGCTTCCCTGTTTCCACGGAAGGTCCTCCCACCTTTTCCTCTTCTCTCCAGGATGAAGGGACGCTAAGATGGGACCAAACACAGAAGTTTTCTTTCCAGTGGCATTCCCTGACGTCAGCATTCCCCAGGGGGGCTCCCCAAGAGAAAGGCCTGGGTCTCTGCCTTCCTCTGAACCCCTGTGCTCCCCAAGCATGGATTCCCCACTCACAGGAACAGCTTGCTCCAGACAACTGCGCTGTCCACCCCCAACCACTCCTCTCTTCAAGCCTCACAGGCCTGACAGAGCAGGTAAGCAGAGAGGGTGGGAGTCTAAGAGACAAGTAGCAGATTGGAAGCTGGCTTTCCTCACTTAAGGAAGGGACATGCAGCTCACAGCCTTTAGGGAAAAGAGTCACACAACAGGAAGGCCTTACTTCCCAGGCAAAGGACAGAGAGTTAAAGCCTCGGGTCCCCTCCTGAGTCAGACAGAGGCCAAAACCAGGAGCACTGATCAGATAACCATCCCAGAAAAGGCTGAGGCAGGCCGAGGGCTCTCCCTGACATAGGGGGCCCTGAGCAAATCCACCTTTATTTTAGGATGTGTTAATGCTAAATGAAAGGGTCAAACTCTAAAATAACTAGACTCTAATAAACTGATATTTATTGCCCATCAACTGGGAACTTCACGTGCATTCTCTCGCGAAGCCTCACAACAACTCAATAAAGTAGGTATTACCCCTTTCACGAATGAGGGAGCGAAGGCTCGCTGAGGCAAAGGGGTTTGTGGGAGTTCACACAGCCACGCGTGCTGGGTGAGCCCAAGTCCGTTCTGCCTCCATGCCAGCTCCCCAAGCAAGAATAGGGTACTCACCCCCGGGGTCCATCTTGCCTGACAGCCAGATGTCTCCTGTGCCTACCCTGCCCCCCTCGTTCCCACTTGCCCCGGCCAGGCGCCGTGGGGTCATCAGCCCAACACCAAGGAGCAGGCTCGCCCATGGAGACAGGTTGCTGTTGGAAATTCCTTCTAGAGAGGTGTGGTGTGAGGAAGGCTGACAGACGGACATCTGTGGGGTCACATTCACAGACAGCCAGATCATTGCCAGGAGGAAGCCACATGCCTTACCTCCCAGCTCATCTGACTGGACTCAGACACAGCCAGATGCTGTCACAGTCGTGTCCCGAAGGCCCTGCAGGGCTGGCAGAGGCCCTTCACACCAGCTGTCACGGCACAGCCCATCTGGAAGGGCTCTTTTTGCTGAACACTTAACCCTTCTGAGGACCTTCAGGGCCAAAGGATGCCGTACCCCCATGAGAGAGATATTTAAGAGAAGAGGGTCCCCTCCACCGAGGATGAGTCAGGGCACCCTAGAGGAACCCCACTTTCCCCCACCCCCTTCTATTTCCCAGGGAGACAGAGTGGGGCGGGCAGCACTGGGAAGGGGAGAGGCCAACATTTCCCAAAGGGAGAGACCATGAGCCTCTCTGGTTTCAGGAATTAAGGAAGGAACACACCGAAACACCTATCATATCCAGCAAAGCAAGAAAAAGGGCTCCTGAATCCAACAGGCTTGAGGGAAGGCCCGGAAAATGACCCCATGTGGCTGAAGGAGGAGGCAAAAGCCGCAGGGTCCAGGCTGCCCTGGGCATGCAGCGCCCTGACCCAGCTTCTCCTGGGTTCCCAGGAAATGAACAAAAGGCTCACACAGTGATTTGGGAGGCGTCAGTTGGTAGCTGCCTCTGACTGGAGGCCATTCATGAACTCCCGCTCAGTCTCTCAGCCCCCCAGACAGCCTGGGGGTGTTGGCCGCTGACAGAGAGGCTTTTGCCCAAAGACAGGTCTGGGTTTCCCTGGAGAAAAAGAAACTTGAGTCAGCTGACTTCCTGGGGCCTTGTCTTGGTGGTCTCACCCTAATGAACAAAGCTGTTAGGTCTGAAGCATGGGGGCCACAGCCGGCTTTGCTGGAAGCTCCCCCAGAATCAGGAGCGCCTCCCCTGCTCCAGACACCACCTTTGCAAGAGAGAGCCTCCCGCTGCAGGGGCCCTGGCCCCACTGGCTGACTGGCTACCCCATGTCAACACCTTGGACCCTTTCTCGACCTGGAGGGCCTCTCCTTCCTGCCCCCCTCCTGATTAAGGCCTGGTGCACTGGATTCCTGCTCCCCCCACTCTGCCCTCCTCCACACCCTGCCACGCTAACAGGGGGCCACACTCCTGAGGGACATGTGAGTGACCTTTCTCCTTTTCCGGGGGAGCTCAGTAGAGAACCCATCACACCCATCACCTATCAGATCTGTGACCTTAGACGAGATATGAACTTCTCTGAGCTATGGGTTCCTCATCTATAAAATGGGAATAACAATATTTCTATCAAATGATTATTAGGAATATATAGCATAGGCAAATCCATAGAGGCAGAAAGCAGATTGGTGGTTGCCGGAGGCTAGGGGGAGGAATGGGGAGTGACTGCTTTCATGGATCTGGGGGTTTCTGTTTGGGGCGATGAAAATGTTCCGGAACTAGGTAGTGGTGATGGTGGCACAAACTTGTGAAGAATTTAATGCCACGGAATTGTACACTTTTAAGTGGTTACAGTGGTAAATTTTATGTGATATGTATGTATTTTACCACAGTAAAAAAGAAAAAGAAAGGTTATTATGAGGTTAGATGAAATGAAGGGTGTAGAAATGTTGGTCACAGAACCTGGTAAGGTCTTGAACATATTTTAATTTCCTTCCTTCAGATCATCACATTGATTATACACAACACACTTCCTCATGCCTACCCGGGGCTGATTGCCTTTCTCCTTAGATACCTGCTCTGAGATGCTAATAGAATGAATACACATGTTTTCCACAAAGCAAAGCCTTTATCACTGTCCGAAGAGAGGGTCACCTCCCCCACTCCTGCTGCTCACCTCTTTTATCTGTTTCACCTTGATCCGACCTCAGGACTGAGTCCTGCTAGAGGAGGGTAAAAGGCTTTGGTATCAGAGCCTCAGTACCTCCTTCTCAGTCTCCACAAAAACTATCATCCTAAAGAAATAAAGCTGATCGTTACTGGGACACAGTTTTCCAAGAGTCTGTCGTGTTTCTGTACATCTTGTGAGCAGGGACATCATCTTAGTCATGGACTTTCTTTTCAAAAGCAAGTTTGTATAGCAAATGGCCTCAGAAGAGAGATACAGTCCCGCTCAGAAGCAAAGGGCAGGTAGGCTTACTATCCACTAAAAAAGATTCAGGTTCCCCAAGCTCAGGTTTCCTCTCCTATAATGCAGCCCCCAGAGTGGGGGCGGGGAGGATACCCAGCCCTCTTTCTGTCACCCTGAGGAAAGGAGGGGTTGGCACAAAAAGGTACTGTACAGAGCAAGGCCTGGTTAGTATCTCTAATCATTATGCCTGACCTTCCTTTCTCCCCCATGAGGCTCTAAGCATCTTGAGGCCAGGCGGCATGTTTCATTTATCCTTGTGTGTCACAGAGCAGGTACTGATCAATGTGAGCTGAGTGAGTAAAGGAGTGAATGAATGAATAAGTGGAGGGATGGAGGGATGTTTCTCTTCTGTCCTGACGGTCTGACTGGACCCTGCCCCTCCCATTCCCATGGCTTCCCTGTATCCAAGATGTCATCTACAAATACTCTGTCTTGGGGCCTGGGATATGAGTGTTGGGAGGGATCCTGGATCCTTGCCCAGGTCCAGATATCTCTCAGATCAGCCCTACCCTGCCCTCCCCACCCAGCTTTGTCCTATGTTCAGCTCCATTCCCATCTCCATGACCTAGTGGTGACCTGTAGTTTTAATGTGCCCAACAAGACATAGGCTCAGGCCACCAAACCACACAATGCCGGTCACCACTGAACCGGCAAACAAAATGTTTGTTTTCAGGTTCATTCCTGTGAGTCTGAAAGGGGATTATAGCACTGGGTGTTCTGTTAGTATTTATGTAAGGAATGCATGAGCCTTCCTTTAAACTAAGTGAATTGCCTCCTTCTTATCTTGTTGAAGCAATAGAACTGAGCCATTGAACTCAAAAATATAACCGAAAGGAGAGGAACCTGAAATGTCACTGCGGACATTCCTTTTGGCTCATGGTCAGCATGGCAAACACAATCTCCAGGAAGGAAAACAATGGCATTTAATGTGACAGCCAGTCCTCAGTGACCATAAGAGCCCCTGCCTCTGTGTAGAGCTTCATCACACACTATATCCGATGTATAAGAGATGATTACAAAAGTGCACCTGCTCTCTGTGCACTTGAAATTGGAAACAGCTACTCACCTTTTCTAGAGCAAGGCAGAAAGGATAGCCAGTTGGCATCTTGCCAAGGGAAGCAGTAGCGAATAGTTACTTAATGTGAAGGCTTTGGGGCCCATTTTTCAGGGGTCTTGGATTCTTTACTCCCAGGGACACTGCATTCTACACTACATCAGCTTCCCCCACCTTAGGTCACCTGAAGAAGACTAGCCTTTTTTTTAAAGACTAGTCTTTAACTGGATATTTTCCACTCCATGCCTAATAACCAAATCGTGCATTTCTTTTCTTTTTTAATTTTATTATGTTATGTTAGTCACCATACAGTACATCATTAGTTTTTGATGTAGTGATCCATGATTCATTGTTTGCATATAAAACCCAGTGCTCCATGCAATACATGCCCTCCTTAATACCCATCACCGGGCTAACTCATCCCCCCAACCGCCTCCCCTCTGAAACCCTCAGTTTGTTTCCCGTAGTCCATCATCTCTCATGGTTCGTCTCCCCCTCCGATTTCCCCTCTTTCATTTTTCCCTTCCTTCTCCTAATGTCCTCCATGCTATTCCTTATGTTCCACATATAGGTGAAACCATATGATAATTGTCTTTCTCTGCTTGACTTATTTCACTTAGCATAATCCCCTCCAGTTCTATCCATGTCGATGCAAGTCGTGGGTATTCATCCTTTCTGATGGCTGAGTAATATTCCATTGTATATATGGACCACATCTTCTTTATCCATTCGTCTGTTGAAGGGCATCTCAGCTCCTTCCACAGTTTGGCTATTGTGGACATTGCTGCTATGAATTTGGGGTCATGTGGCCCATCTTTTCACTCTATCTGTATCTTTGGGATAAATACCCAGTAGTGCAATTGCTGGGTCATAGGGTAGCTCTATTTTTAACTTTTTGAGGAACCTCCACACTGTTTTCCAGCGTGGCTGTACCAACTTGCATTCCACCAACAGTGTAAGAGGGTTCCCCTTTCTCCGCATCCTCTCTAACATTTGTTGTTTCTTGCCTTGTCAGTTTTTGCCATTCTAACTGGTGCGAGGTGGTATCTCAAGGTGGTTTTGATTTTAATTTCCCTGATGGCTAATGATGTTGAACACTTTTTCATGTGTCTGTTAGCCATTCATATGTCTTCTTTGGAGAAGTGTCTGTTCATGTCTTCTGCCCATTTTTTGACTTGATTATTTGTTTTTCGGGTGTTGAGTTTGAGAAGTTCTTTATAGATCTTGGATACCAGCCTTTATCTGTAGTGTCATTTGCAAATATCTTCTCCCATTCCATGGTTGCCTCTTTGTTTTGTTGACTGTTTCCTTTGCTGTGCAGAAGCTTTTAATCTTAATGAAGTCCCAAAAGTTCATTTTCGCTTTTGTTTCCCTTGCTTTTGGAGACATGTCTTGAAAGAAGTTGCTGTGGCCGATGTCAAAGAGGTTACTGCCTATGTTCTCCTCTAGGATTTTGATGGTTTCCTATCTCACATTGAGGTCTTTCATCCATTTTGAGTTTATCTTTGTGAATGGTGTAAGAGAATGGTCGAGTTTCATTCTTCTGTATATAGCTGTACTATTTTCCCAGCACCATTTTTCGAAGAGACTGTCTTTTTTCCATTGGATATTTTTTCCTGCTTTGTCAAAGATTAGTTGACCATAGAGGTGAGGGTCCATATCTGGGTTCTCTATTCTGTTCCATTGATCTATGTGTCTGTTTTTGTGCCAGTACCATGCTGTCTTGGTGATCACAGCTTTGTAATAGAGCTTGAAATCAGGAAACGTGATGCCTCTAGCTTTGTTTTTCTTTTTCAACATTTCCTTGGTGATTCGGGGTCTTTTCTAAACCATGCATTTCTTTACTCATACCTCCCTACACTCCAGAAGAGAGCTGTGTCTGTCTATAAGAATGCAGACAATAAGATTAAAAGGCTCTGGGAAAATGCAGGCAGTATTTACAGAAATAAAATGGAACCAAGATTGGTTATAAACCACCAAACTGACTGCATATTTGCTCAAGGATGTTGCAGTTCAAAAAAGCTCAGCGACGCTGCCAGGCAGGCTGCTGAGCTGGGCCAAGGGGCAGAGGCCATAGTGTGGTGGCCGTGGTGTGGCGGCCTCATTCCAGGGCCTGGCTCCAGCATTCCAAGTCTGGCAACTCGACTCCACAGAGGCTCTGAGGGAACCAGCTTGTACTACCCACGCTCACAAGAGGCTCATGGACCAACTGGGATTCACTCCACTTTATGAATTTATTTTGAGAAATAGATCTACAAGAAAAACAAGAACAAGGAGAACAAGACAGGGAGGGGAGGAGGAAGCACGGGAGAGGAAGAAGAAGACGAAAATGAGGAGGAAAGGAAGGAAGGCAGAAAAGGAAGGAAGGCGGGGAAGAAACCAGGATAGGTTTGCTACATGGTCAGTGCTGGTATCTCTGTAAACAAATGCAAAAGGGAAACCAAATTATAAACAGAACATCACTTCTTGGGTTGAAATCAAAGCCAAGAGAAATAAGCTAGCAGAGTGGGAGGTGCAGGGGGTGCCCAGAACTGTGCCGAGGCCTCATGAACTATCCTTTTCCAGCATGAGACAAACCTTTCCAGTGACCTGAAAACACGTCTGGCAGATTCCAGCCTCTTTCCCTTGGCAAGTCCTGGATAAACATGGCCGAGTTCTTGTTTTGTGAGCTCTGCTTTTCAAGGTTCCAGACTGACCCTCCCCTCTGGATAACTTCCACGTTCCTACTTGAAGACCTGTTAGCCTCCTTAGTCACAACTCCGCAGTGGGACCTGTTCCATGAGACATTACCCAGATCCCCTCAATTGGAGTCTGAGCTTTTGAAACACAGTCTGTCATCCTCTTGGATAATAGATGGTCTATAGATGATGTCCTTCATTTTGTGTGAATATGATTCTGTAACTCTCAAAGGGCTACTTTAGTTCTAAATTACTGGGGGGGGGGGGGGGGGGGGGGAGCAGCCCCTCCGGCAGGTATGGACAGTTTATCTGCTCAGTCAGTAAAGATACCGTTCACAGAGCGTTATAATGTAATGTGATAAATGTGGTAATGGAGATGAATCCAACGTACTATGCTGGTACAACAGAAGACAGGTAGAGTCAGGGGAGCTTCCACAGAAGAGGAGCTGGAGCTTAGAGGGTGAGTAACTTCACCAGGTGGCTTAGGACAAACCCAAGGGGGCTGCCTGGGCTCACACACTCTCTGGGAAGCGATTATCAATGCGGGCTTCAGTGCCAGGAATTAGGTAGTGACTGGGGCCAATTCCAGGAGAGGGAGGGGGGCAGCACACACTGGACTTGGCACAGAATGGCCTGGAACGCTGACTCGGAGCCTCCACTTAGAGCAAAAACACCTCAGCCACATACACCAAAATCATCTGAGCCAGGGCGGTTTATACCAAATGTGCTCCTTCAGTGTTCATCGAATGAACCAGCAGATGGATGAGTGAACATCCCATCTATAACATGGGACTGATAATATTTAGTCCAGCTATCCCATGGAGTTATTGGGGAGGGGAATTGAGATCACAGAGATGGAAAAGCTCCATAAACTGTAAAACGCTATACCGACATGAGGGTTACTATGTGGACTGATAAGGTTGGCCAGAGACAAAAGCCATTGGAGGAAGCAGTTGGTGAAGTTGGTGACTTATCCCGACTGCAGGAGGCAGCTCTAATGGAAGCTCTTAAGAAACTCACTTCTCTCCATCAGTGTGTTACCAGGACTACCAGGACAATTATGACAGCAATCTTTTCTATCGGCAGAACATTGAACAGACAGAACTATAAGTGATAAGAAACAGCAGCAGGATTGGGTATATAAATAGGGTGGGGACAAAGACCTAAAGACCTATCCCATCTTAGCATTCCACTAGAGAGTTACTGATGACCAAGTCTCAGCCCCTATTTGAGAAAAAGGGAAACTGAGGCCCAGAGAGGGTACAGGGCTCGCCGGGACCAAATAATAATCCTAAGAGCTCACATTACTGAATGCAGCCCTATGATGGAGCGCCTACATGCATTAGGTCAGTTAATCCATACAACCCTATGAGGTAGACACTATAATTAGCTCCATTTTACAGATAAGAAAACAGACTCAAATGAGCCACGCAGCTTGTCTAGCTTCATACAGTTAGTAAGCAAGGGTTATGACTTGTGTTCCCCTGTTGCCAGGGCAACCAGAAGTCCCACAAAGATACCAGGTAAAGGTACAGAAATACATTGTTTAATGAATTTATTATTTGTTTTGGGAGGGATTTGACTAAAATGGAGAACATCACTCACTGTTGGACATAGAATGTGGGAAAATCTGTAATGATCTGTTACTTGGGAGTGAAAACATGTGCAAGGACCCTCTTAGGGCCTGGGAACTGCTTAGCCGTCGCTCAGCTCCAGCTAGGTCCTCATGAAAGGAGTTCTGTTAGAGGCGCCCTAATGCCTGAGCCGTCCTGCTCCCGATCTCTCATTAGCTGACACCAGCAATTCAAGGTTAATGCAGGCCAGGATTGGGAGCTAATTATTCCACCATTACGGACACAAATCTCTCCTGGAGAACAGCCAGAGAAGGGAGCCGGACAGAAGAGGAAGGGGGTTAGGAAGGAAAGAGACTGCCTGGTTCTCACAGATGTGAAAATAACATGGCATCAGCTGGAGTGGGTTTCCCCAACCACTGGAACCTGTTCTCCAAGAAATCTCAGTGTTGTCCCTGGGTGAGCCCCAGCTGACCACTCTGCCATGCTCCATTTACATAGCTGAGAGTTACCAGCCGTCACAGAGCCCCTACCTCCATCTGTCAGCATCAGTGGTTCCTACAAGAGTTTGTAGAAAACCCTTCAACTCCACAGTTGATTTAATTCCTAGTCTGGGTCAAGCACTTGGATGCAGGGAAGTGGGGCGGGGAGGGGGGGGAGTTTAGCACAACTATTTTTTTTTTTAAAGATTTTATTTATTTATTTGACAGAGAGAGTGAGAGAGCACAGGCAGGGGGAGCAGTAGAAGGAGAGGGAGAAGCAGGTTCCTCCCAAGCAGGAAGCCTGATGCAGGGCTCGATCCCAGGACCCTGGGATCATGACCTTAGCTGACGGCAGACGCTCAACCATCTGAGCCACCCAGGCGCCCCTAGCCACAACTATTAATAACACATAGTTCCTGACTTCAAGGAGCTTTCAATACTGTGGAAGATAAACGTGCATCCAATCAACCCTTGCACTTTGCCAGATTACAGGGGCAAAGTGCTATGGGACAGAGATTCACTCCAACTAGGAGGTTCTTGGAGAGAAGAGGCATTTGAAGTCTTAAAGGATAAGTTAGCTTTCAAGAGGGGGGACATGGGCAAGGAAGGGTATCCCAGGTGAAGGAAGGAGCAGAAGAATTGTGGAGTGGAGAAAAGGCAGAACAAGTTTAGTGTGACTGGGACACAGGGTGCATCCTATTGAAAGTGAGCTTGTAGTGCGAGTAAGGCTAGGGAAGTCATTTGGGAGAGATGACAGAGGGCCTGAAATGGCATAATATGGAATTTAGAACTTTCTACTAGAGGCAATAGGGAGCCATTAATAGCTTTTGAGGCAGAGAGTGACATGACCAGATCTGCATTTCAGAAAGAGGGCTGGGGCAGTGTGTGGTAGATGGGAGAAAAATGGAGGCATGAGGATAAAGGGGAAGTTCTTGAAAGACTCCAACAGGAAGAAGTAGGGATTTGAATTAGTGAGCGTGTTGGCAACCTCATAAAGATGACCTTGGAGGATAAGAGATGCTTTCACCCATTGAGCCAAATTCATTTAGTGTTCCTTTTGCCTGAGGACAGGTTGAGCCAGAATATTTCTGATAAATAGTTTTGCCTGGGCATTTCTGGTTTTGCCATAAAGAATCCTCTGAAGCGGCCTTCCCACTGGCCAGACAGAGCTCTTGGTTGAGAAGTGAGGAAGAGGAAATGAACAGCCACAGCCCAGGATGGGATGCTACAGAGCATGGAGAAGGGGTGGCTAGCTGCTGTGTGTGTCAGGGGAGAGCGTAGAGGGCACTGTGAGAGTATGAATGTGTGTGGGAAAGGTGGGGCAGTGGGGTATATTTGTGTATGTGAGTGGGGGTATTTGGAAGGGAATAGGGGTATGTATATATTTAGGGGAAGGAAATTATGGATATCTATGTATCTATTAAGTGTGTAGATGTACGTGTCTATGTGTGAATAGGGTGTGTGGTGTATGTACATGTGTATCTTTGTGTGTGCATATGGAAGGTGTGTGTGTACGCATCCGTGTACAGTGTGTGTGTGTGTGTGTGTGTGTAGAGGGTCAGCAAGTAGGAAGACCTCCCATAGAGGCCAGCACTGAGTCTGGCCCTGGAAGAATGAGGAGCAGTTCAGTGGGTGGGGAGAGCAGGGCAGGTGATCCAGGAAGAGAGAATGCGCTGTGGAACAACAGGGAGGCATGAATGAATGTGGTATGTTTGGGGCATGGTGGCTGCAGAGCTGAGAAGGGAAGAAGGTAAAAAGATGAGGAGTCTATTTGGTGCCACATCAGAGGGTCCTTCCTCGAGAACTTGGCACTCATTAGCATTCTAGGTGAGTGCCCCGGCCTTTGGGGGAGATGGCAGTAGCAACAGGGCATTTCTCGGGTGGCCCTGGAAGAGGACTGGCAAGGCCATGGCCAGACCATGGCCACACCTGACCTGGCTGCATGAATGTTTACAAAATGAATGCATGTTAGAGGGATTAAAAAACCACATTACGTTCTAAGCATGTGAAGTGACACATCTATCATATTCAAGGAAAGAGGGGACGGGAGCAAGCCAGAGCCTGTGGCAAAAATGGGCTGGGTTGATTCTCTAACCTCATAGGACTGGTCTTTGAGGCAGGCATCTCCAGAATTAGCTGTTCCACGTAAGCCTCACCTCTCTGCCAAATTACATCTCTGCCTTCCACCTGCCTCCACTCCCCCCACCCTAAGCCAAGTGTTTCTGACGTCTATATCCTTGAGCGTGAGAAAATTCAGCACAACCCACTACCACAGCCCAAAAGCATCTTCTTGTTCCAGGCTCTAGCTAGGGCAAATCTCCTTAGCAAAGGGGTATCCTCCTTTAATCTGGAGGACTGGGGTGTTGAGAGTTGGAGGCAGAACTTGGCAGTTGCCCATGGGGCTGAGGGAGCTCAATCAAGGGAAGGGGCAGTGGGATCCCAGAGATGAGACCACATCACACGGCCCACTTCAGCTCGGGGCTCAGCTAGGCCTGGTAGAGGGGACACAGACTTGGCAGTCAGCCACTTGCTGGCTGTGTCCTTGGGCAAGGCATTCCAGCTCTTTAGCTGTTGCCTAAGACAGGAATCCTAAAGTGCCAATCGCACTGAGTCACTGTGGTTCATTCAGCAAATCCATCTTCCTACTATGTGCCAGGCATTGGAATACATCGGGGAACAAGACAGATGAAGCCTCCTGCCTACATGGAGCTTTCATTCTGTAGCAAAGAGACCAATAGATAATAAGCAATCAACATAGTAAGTGACTGAATTCTGGAGGGTGGTGGAAAGAGCTTAAGATATGAAGAAGAGAAAGCAGCAGGGCAGGGGGGATGGAGAGCTGGGGAGGCGAACATTGTGATATGAATACGGCTGCCACGGTGGAAGAAGTTGGCAGAACTTGGCATAGACCAGGCAGGGGATGGCGTGGCTGAGCTGGAGTGGGCATCTGATGATGCCACGGGGTGGCTGTGCCCGCCGCTCAGAAGGTATGGATCGTTCAGCATGGTGATCAGGCTCCCAGCGTGGCTCAGTGTCTCAGGAACAGGAGGTGAGTCTCGCGGGCCTCATTCTGCCCCCTGGGACCTGTTCGGCGTCTCCAGCCACCCTGGAACCCTCCTGGAGACGGACCATTGTCCCAGCACATTTGCACTTGTCTGTGTTGCCCACCAGAAACACGGTGCTCCTCTACCCTAGCCCGACTGCACATTGTGTCCTCCCTGGTATCTTGAGAACCCCGTCCCCCATTCCGGGGAAGATGAACCCTCCCTGGAAACCTGGGCAAAGCAAATAAGCTTTAGAGATCATCTAATTTAAGCCCCTTCCTTTTACATGTGAGGGACAGCTGGGGAAGTGACCAGCCCAGGCCAAACCCCTCATTCAGTTCAGGCCCACATCAGTGTGTGCCAGGAACAATGCTCTGATTTCTGAGCTGAGCCCCTTGCCTTTAGTTTCTCCAACTGCAACCTTTCCCCCAAACAGCTGCCAGAGTAATCTTTCTGCAATACAAATTCGATTGTGTTGCTTCACTGTTCCCATAAAAGGAAGTCCAAACCCCTGAGCATGGCATTCCAAGATGGGCACAAGGCACCCTGCCAACTTCCCCACCGTACCCATGCCACACTGAGCTACTGTGTCAGCCCCTGTACTTCACTCAGGCTGTTCCCTCCACTTGGAATGCCCTTCCTGCCTCTGACACCTACTCACCTTTCAAGATTCAGCTGGGGTGTCACCTCTTTTATAACCTTCCCTGAACCCCACTTCTCATCTCAGATAGATCCAGCGACACTTTTCTCATGTCCCATTACCTTCACTTCTACCACTCAAACCTCCCACATCCATTTTGGCTGAACTGGATGCCATTTTAGTTTTCATTCATCAAGTATACTTTCCTAAGGTTTCATGTTACTTCATTTTGTTAAGGATTCAGGCATTTCTCAGTTCTCATGTGCTGGTGTTTCACAGAATCACAATCTTTAGACAGCACAGGGATGAAACGGTAAAAAACAGTCATGGCTGGCCTAATCCTGCCCACTGCCTCATTTTTGTAAATAGTTTTATTGGAACACAGCCACGAGCATGTGTTTATGTATTGTCTGAGACTTCTTTTGAATTACTACAGCAGAATTGAGTAGTTGCGAGAGACCACGAGGCCCACAAAGTTGAACATGTTTATTCTTTGTCTCTTTTCAGAAAGCATTTGCTGACCTGGAAGCTCATAAGGGCAAGGACCATGTTTATTTTGCACCTGGAACATAAGAGGCACCTGATTGAGACTTTTGAGTAGGTATTGAAGGATGGCTACTGAGTGATGAGCAATGCACACATTCCATAGCAACGGTGGAAGCAAAGCAGAGCGCTGGGTGTGGGTTTTCAGAAAGGAGGATTTGGAGGTACCTCTCATGGGAGGTGGGGACCATAGATTAACCCGGTGCTATCTTCCGCCTCTCTAATGAGAGAAGAGTAGTTGCCTGGCCTCAAAAAGGCATCTGGGTGGCTCAGTCAGTTAAGTGTCTGACTCTTGATTTTGGCTTAGGTCACGATCTCAGGGTCATGAGATGGATCCCTATTGGGCTCCATGCTCAGTGGGGAGTCTGCTTGAGATTCTCATTTTCCCTCTCCCTCTCCCTCTGCCCCTTCCAACCCCTCTCTTTCTCTCTCTCTCAAATAAATAAATCTTTAAAATTAAAAGGGCACTGGAATCTATGGCCTGTGTAGAAGGGAACAACTTACCCCTACTCAGGCTGGTTTGGGTTTGCAATGGACCTTGAGTGGGCCAGCTTTGAGAGCCTAGGGGTGAAGTCCCACTGCCCATGGTTAGGACCCCACTGCTGCAGTAACTCCAGCAGGAAGTCCTGAGGACCCCAGTGAGGAGTCCTCCATGGAATAGAGAAGTGATAACCCTGAGACTGTATCCTCAAGGAGGCAAGGGGGCTGTAAAGGAAAGAAATAAGGAAAGTTGATTGGAAGACCTCGAGGAACAAGTCTAATGGAACTTTATATTAAAAAAAAAAGTTAGAACGAGGGAACAGGTGTTGATTTGGTGGGGGGAATTCTAGAAATGAATTCGGTTTTCAAAATGTTTCATTAAAAGGGGCCCAATCAGGGGTGCCTGGGTGGCTTAGTGGGTTGAGCATCAGACTCTTAGTTTCAGCCCAGGTCATGATCTCAGGGTCATGGGATCAAACCCCCAGTCAGGCTCTGGGCTCAGCATGGAGTCTGCTTCTCTCCCTCTGCCCCTCCCCCATCTTGCACACACACATTCTCTCTCTCTCTCTCTGTCTCTCTATCTAATATAAATAAATACATCTTTTAAAAAATGGGGGAGGGGGCCCAATCACCGCACATGAGCAGCACTCTTGGCTCATGCTCCAGTTCATGACTCATCAACAGTCTAAAGCAGAGGTCAGCAAACCCCAGGTCGTGGGCCAACCCTGCCCAGTGCCTGTTTTCATAAATAGGTTTTCACTGGAACATCACCCATTCAGTTATGTATTACCTGTGGCTACCTCTACTCCACAGCATCAAGACTGAGCAGGTGCAGTGTGGCCGGAGAGCCTTCAACATGCACCATCTGGCCCTTTACAGAACACCTCTGCTGACTCTGATCTAGAGCCTAGCAAAGGGCCCAAACCAATAAATACGTGTTAAATGGCTGAAAGCATGCATGAATATGTGGTCTCTCATTGAGAGAGTGACCAGTCAGTCTGGTCACCAGGCTCGAGGAAAAGTAGTGAATTAAGCAAACTTTAGGTCAGAGTATTTAAATGCCTAAAGCTCAAGCTAGTAGAAGGTAAAGCAGGGCCATGTATTTAAGGTGGTGGCCAAGGGATCCCCAAAGCCAAGTGTGGTCTCTAGTCAGTGTGGTCAATGCAGATGACCCTTTAGGATCTGGGGGCCACAGTGACGTAGACAGCTCCATTGTCACCTTTGTCCTCTGGCCTGGGGTGGACTCCAGGTTGGGTTCGCCTGGTTCAGCAAACGCCTCCTAGCTAAAAATGGCTTCAGTTCTAGCCAACCAAGACCCACAGCCCATCTCAAACTGGGGATCCGAGAGGAGATCTAGGTGATCGGAAAAAAGGTCTGCGCCAGCTGGGAGGAGTTGCAGTAGGTCTACAGATGTGCAGCCCACGCCCCAGACTCACAACTGCAGATGCAGGCCTGCAGAGGAGAGTCAAGAGAGGAGACAGACAGCATGAAGAACAAGGGGACTGGGCGCCTGGGTGGCTCAGATGGTTAAGCGTCTGCCTTCGGCTCAGGTCATGATCCCAGAGTCCTGGGATCGAGTCCCGCATCGGGCTCCCTGCTCAGCGGGGAGCCTGCTTCTCCCTCTGCCTCTCTCTGTCTCTCATGAATAAATAAATAAAATCTTTAAAAAAAAAAAAAAAGAACAAGGGGACAACAGTGGAAAGGACTCCTGCAGACAGTGGGGAGAAAAAGGACACTGCTTGGGAGAAAGAGACTGGATCTAGTTCTCTTGCTAAATAAAATGTGCCAAGCTGGAAAGGGCTCACTAAGGTGACAGAGAATGAATAGAATGGATTCTTTTCCCTATTCATTAATTCATTCAATGCCTACAAAGTATCCAGTTCTATGCTGGGCATTAAGGATGGATGCACATAATTTCCCTAGGAGCTCATCATCTGGTGTGGGGGCAAGCAAGAAACAAACCGTGTACTCTGTGGTCTGTGGTGTAGGGGATTCTGGGAGAATCAATGCGGTGCTATGGTGTAGTGGTCAGCATAGAGGAAGGGGAGAAAGCCTGGTTGGGACAGGAGGGACTCGGAGGGACCTGCTGGGGTTGGCCTGATGGATACTAAGAAGAGGACAAAGGATGTTCCCGGCAGGGAACAGCATGTGCAAAGCCGGGTCAGGGAGGAGGAGAGAGAGGGAGATTTGGAGAACTGTGGACAGTTTGGGATGAATTGATAATTTCTGAGTGAAGGAGAGATGGTAGGTGAGTACCTTTATGGCCAGACCCTGAAGGCTTTTGAATGCCATGCCAAAAAGGCTTTCTTTAGAAAAAAAATCCACTGAAGGATCTTCAAGCAGGGAAGTCACCTGATGGTAGCAGAATTTCAGACGAGAATTGACAGGGAATGGGACTGGAGGAGGGAAGCCAGGCTGGGGCAGCATCCCTTCCTTTGGGCCCCCTTCTAATGCCACCTCCTCAGAGAGGCCTTCCATGACCACCCCATCTAACATAGACCCCCTACCATTCCCTGTCCCTTTCGCTTTGTAGTTCTTCATAGCACTTATCTCTACCTGATTCTGCATCTACGTGCATATGCATTTATTTATTTTGTCTCTCCTCACTAGAACGTATGGGTTCTGGAAAGCAGAAACTCTGCCTGTTATGTTCACAACTAGAAGAACATCCGACACCCGGCAGGCTCTCAGATTGTATCCTGACTCTCTGAGAAATAGAAGACTTAGCTGTGGGCCTGTTTTTATGGGAAGCAGTAGGCAGCTCAGACTTGGGGTGGCCCTGAGGGTGGCGAGGAGCTGCTCTGAAGGTCGGTGAAGTGAGCCCCACACCTGTGATATCTGTACTCCAAGGCTCCAAAGCTACCTGACAGGCTGGTGGCCCTGCAGAACTCCGCCGACGGGTACCTGCAGAGATCCCTTCTGTATCAGCTGCTCCTAGGGCCTCGGGGCTGGTAGGTTTCTGGTGCCAGGTGCCACGTCAGCATCATCCAACACAAAATGCTGCCAGGGAGGGTGCATCTGGCTCCTGAGGGCCCTGGCTCTGAAATCCCAGATAAAGAGTATTAAGCACACATCTGTGTGCCAGGCCGAGTGCAAGGTACACTACCCATGCTAATGCCACGGAGTCGGTATTATTATCCCCATTTTACAGATGAAAAGCTGATGTTCAAGATGATTAGGTGACTTCCCAAGAGCACGGAGTAGGAATTGTCAGAGCCAAGGTACTGGAACCCACTTTTGACTCCAATACTTGTGCTCCGTTCTACTTGGCCACGTAAATTGAACTTGCTAATCCCACACGAGACCCAGCGCCCTGAATTCTGATAGCCTCACCACAGAGTCTTCTCATCTCCTTATGATCAACAGACGCTCAGCCCTTCTCATCCAGAGAGACTCCTGGTGACTCCTGAGGAAGGTGCCAAGGATCCTGGGAGGGCAGGGGCAAGTTGGTGAATGAAATGGAGCTTGTTGGGGAGAAAAAACTTTTCCTGTATCCTCTTGTGAAGGTGTGGGGAGGCCTATGAATTAAACAGACAAAAGACAGATTTAACAAGAGAAAAGACAGATTTTTATTTGCATACATATGGGAGTTCACAAAGAAATGTGGCTCAAAGAGGCAGTTAGAATTGCCGCTTCTACGCCATCTTAATACGGGAAGTGTTGGGCAGAAGGACACTTGGAGAAAACCAGTGACCTCTTAGAAGTGGGGGGCAGGAAAGAGAGAGCACTTACAAGAAAACAAATGACTTTCAGGAAAGATAAATGGGCCCTGAGGAGAACAGTTGGGAGATATGACCCTTCTTGTGACAATGCCTATTTAGGTGTGAAGTGGAAACTTCTTATCTGGGGTGATAAGAATCAATGTATCCTGGTTGTTCTGGGGGAGGAGCTTTGTGACAATTTTGAGTTCTTTTATGAAGCAATGCTTTCAGGCAGATAAGAGATTTCAGGAGCTCAAATGCTTTCTGTTCAAGATAATTTTTATTCCACTGGACCTCTTCAGAACAGTGAGAGGCCCCACTGGCCTCAAAAGCAGAGGCAACATCCGAGGATCCCTGAACTCAAGGATCCTTGGAAACTGACCCATGAAACAGTTTGACAAATAAAGGTAATGTATATAGCCTGACCCTCTGGCAATGGCATACGGGCTTGGTTTGGGTTTGGTTTTGTTTTTCTGAGCACAGGGAATATGGTAAGGCATGATCTCTTACAGTAAAGTGGTGGCAGAGGTTTGGTGAGAGAGCTTGCCCTCTTCTGGCAAATCTGTCCTACAACTGCTCTCCTGGGAATGGCTTCGCAGGGCACACAGTAAGGGGCGGGGATGGTCTGCCCTCATTAAACACGGCTTCCCTGCAGTCCAGCCCACCTTTCTCCACCTGCCCGATGGCCAACAGTGCCAGTAATTGTGTTTGTGGCTTGGGAGTGAGCTCTGAGGTCTTTAATACTTTAATACAGCTTCTGGCAGTCTTCTAAAGGTGCCAGGGACTTAGCAGCTCAAAAGAAGAGGTTGAGAGAAAAAGAACAAAGCAGTCAGGGTTGGAGAGAATGAGTGAAACCTCCCTGGCTTCTGGAATTCTCAGACTGTGGGAGTCTGGCTGAACCCCAGGGGACGTGAAGGGTCAAAGTCTATGCCAGGGTTTATGTTACTGTAGACATTATAGCTTCTAAGAGTTTGAGAGGGGGAAGCTCCTGAGTAGGCATGAGGCCAGCCCTCAGCTTCTCCCCTCATCAGGACTCATTTCCCTAAACCAGGGGGCACACCCACAGGTGTCCCCCAGCCCCCATCCTACCTCCCTGGCCCTCCTGACACATGGCCAACTCCTTGCCATCCTCTGGGGATCAGCTTCAATGTCACGTCTCAAAGGGACATTCCAGGGTCAGTCTGTCTAAGTTGGCAAGCCCCCTGTTAGACCCAAGAAGGAGTACCTGGGGAGCTGATGAGAATTCAGATTTCCTAAGCCACGCTTCTTGAGATTCCGATGCAGTAGGTCAAGAGAGGGGCCCAGGAGTGTGCATTTGTACGAAGTACTCGTGCTGAAGCTGACACAGACACGTCTGGGCAGACCACACTTTGGGACCCACTGCCCTGGCTGCATGGTCTTGCCTCCACTGCAGAGACATGGCCAAGAAAGACACATTCACCACTTGCCATTTCTTTTCCTTCCTGGTCCTTTAAGCACATAAAGTCCAAAAGTTTATGCATTGGCGTTGAGGGAGTTGTGGAGAAAGGGCGAAGGGGTGAAGGTGTGTACTTATGATTATTAGAAATTAGAAGCAAATACTAAAGTTAATAATACACTGCTGTTACCCAGCGTGCAGGTGCTGTTGTTTGCAGGCATTTGGTGGCTCAGCCGACTCACCCACTACGTGGCTAAGGTGCTGAGCTTGGTATCGGGGATGCACCGATTAATAATAGCTCAGGTTGCAGCCAGCTCAGTGGTGGAGGCAGGCAGGTCAGTGATGTGTTGAGAACAGTAAAACCCAACAAGAGCAACGTGTGAGGGCAGCTCCGGGGTGGAGAAGTCGAGTTGCCCCACAGAGGAGGCAGCATCAGAACCAGGCTTGTTCAGCTGGGGCTTACTTGGCCAGGAAGAGGGACTGGTAGAGGGCCAAGATCAGCACCAGTTAGCAATGACCACAGTGTAGAATCCATTTGGGAGCAAGCAGCAAGAGACCTGTCTGGAGAGGTGGACAGCATATTCCAAGGTTGGCCTTGACCTGCTCAGGGATTACAAATGCCAGCCCACAAGTTCCATCCAGGCCACGGCAGGGTTTTCTCTTGCCTGTCCGGGGTTTACGATTTTTAAATTGGAATGTTTTTAGGCAAAGAACTCTCCTGCTTGCCGTGGTCCCCACCATGCCTTACATCCAACCCTCTTCTTACATCACCGTCAGCTGCCCAGCCCCAAAAGGCAGTTAGGGCTGCCGCTCTTTCTAGGAGAAGGGGTTCGAAAGAGAGCAGGAATCAGAGTAGGAATTGGATCCCCTCTGGGTTTTTATGAAGATCAGCCTGGTGATACGTGGTAGACAAAATATAATTGCAAACTGAAAGAATAGCCAGGATCTTCCTCACTGGCCTGGCCCAACTGTTCCCATACTTCCTTGACTCTACACCCTCAAAATACATGTATTTATGTACTTAGAAATCACAGACATGTCTCATGTCCTAATACAGTATGGGTGTAAGTAATGACTCTGAACCCAACTCCGATGTGTGGGTTTTTTCCCCACACCAGCAAGCAATCTTCCAACACCAGCTGGGTGTCATATAATTCAACTCAATTCTGACACTATCTACTCGGAGAGAGCATCAGGTCCCACAGGTTAAGGGCTCAGTCCTCAGCCCCCGCCCCCAATTCAGATGCCAATCACAACTGCAGCTTGACACCTGTGCTTCTGACCAACTGGCTGTAGATCAGAGGTTCCAAAGACCCCCTCCTGGGGTTTGATTAATTTGCTAGAACAGCTCACAGAGCTCAGAAATATTTTACTTACTCGATGCCCGGTCTGTTATAAGGGATAGAGCTCAGGAATAGGCAGATAGAAGAGAGGCACAGGGCAAGGGATGGGGAAGGGCGCAGAGCTGCCACGCCCTCTCCATGCCCACCTCTCTCCTGCCAGCCCCACGTACGTGTTCACCAACGCAGAAGTTCTCCGAACCCCGTCCTTTTAGGATTTTATGGAGGCTTCCTTACTTAAATGCGACTGATTGAGTCATTAGCCCTCCGAGGTTGATTCAACCTCCAGCCCCTCTGCCCTCCCTAGAAATAGGGGGTGGGACTGAAAGTTCCAATCACCTGGTGGTCTTCTTTGGCCACTAGCCCCCATCCTTAGGTGACCCGGGGCATTCCAAAAGTTGCTGCATTAACATAACAAAAGATATTATCTCAAGCTCCTCACCTGGAAGATCCCCAGGGTTTCAGCTCTGTGCCAGTCATAAGGACAAAGGCCAACTACAGATTTCATATTATAAATCACAATACCACAGTTAAGACCTAGACAGAAAGAAGAATTTAAATGGATGAAATGAGGATAAAATAACACTACTTTTAATGATTTTATTTTGTTAATCATACAAAAACACCTTTTCACTGAATTATTGTGAATGCTAATGTTTTTAGTGAGTGCAATGTGGTTGATATGCTTTATTATGTGTGTGCTATCTGCATATTAACATTTTGCAGTTCAATATTTAGAAGATCTGGTTTTAAGTGCAAATTATTTTGATAGTTGATTCTTACAGCTTTCAGAGCTGAAAAAAGATACCTCAGTTAAGGTGCAGGCATCCGAATGAAAAAAGTGCTTCATTGGCTGCGCTTACTAAAATATTAATGTTTCAGTCTTTCTCACCAGTTATACGAAGGCTTTTGTTTAAATTCAGCTGGTAAATTTCCATCTTCTCTGATGTCCATCAATTGTTCTTGCAAACGTATCAATTGTGTTTTTTATAGTTTTCACCAGAAGGTTTGAAAACCACTCAAACTCTTCATTTGGAAGATGTTTAATGATGTTGGGCATTAGGTAGGCCAAGTGCTGCTGGCCTCTGCATTATTAATGCTGGAAGTAGTTTCTTCTGACGGGACTCATTTTTAAGCCATGCGTCCATTTCTTCAGGGTTTATTTAGTGAAATCAAATAATAAATCCATTTAACCTGGCCCACCTGCCCTGCAGAAAGTCAAGTTACACGGAAAGCAAAGGAGTGAGTGCCAAGCCCTCCAAGTTTAGAGCCCCTGCTTCGTCTCAGACCAGTGTGGCCGGGCTATTTGGTATGTGACCTTGGTATGTGACCTCAGATGGTCTGACTGACAGAGTAGTGAGTGGTCAGTGCCCATCCCATAGTAAATACTAGAAGATACAGTTATCTTTCCCATGTTTGAAGCCCTAGAAATTCTAATATTTTCTCCCCATACTTCAGTGGGCTCATCTTGCACACGGCCTGGTGTTTGCAGGCCTTGTTTTGGAAACCCCAGTCTCCAAGGTGAGGAGATGCAGAGGAGACAAATGAGAAGGTGTCTGGGATGGGGATCAGTCAGGTGTTGATGGGGGGCAGGGAATAAGGAGATCCAGGTGGTCTAGAGTTTCCAGCGGGGACGGCAGGTTGGGGGGCTATCAAGTCTGATGGGCAGCGTCTCCTGGGAAGCCCAGGTGCAAGGTAGTCTCGTCCCACCTTGGCCTCCCAGGCCAGAGGAAGATCCAAAGGCTGGCTCTGTCCCCTGCTTCACTTGGACTCTGTTCCTCTGTTCTGCCCCACCCCCACCCCAAATCACTGAATGGACCTGTGAGGTAAGCAGCTAACTCAAAATCCTAAGACCTGGGTTCCAGTCCATACATGGTAGCTGTGTGACTCTGGGCACAGCTTTCTCATCTGGAAAATGAGAATAAAGAAACAAACCCTGCTTGCTTCCCAGGATTATAATGCAGCTCAAATAAGACAAGACACAGGCAAATGGAAAGGCTCTGAAAACTGTAGAGCACCATATACACGTATGGCGTTATTATGATTTATTAGTATCTCGTGTGCATGGTGATCGATGCACCAAGCAAGGTGTAGTCCCTCACTCCGGCCTTTGTTTTTCTGGGACACATTCTAGGAGGGTGTGTAGCCATGTGGTGTAGGAGGTGGACACCAGGATGAGTAACCCATGGGCAGTATGTCTGCATAGCTGAACATCCTGAAATACCACTGACCTCAGGCGTCCTGAGAGTAAAGGTCACACTTGGAAGCTTGGTGCAGAGACTGTCAGGGGTTCTAGAGCCAAGGAGCAAGGCCAGGACCCCTGGAGCAGGACTTGGCTTCCATAGAAACTCCTCACTTTAAAGATAGAGATGATAAATATGATAAATTAATGATAGATATACTTAGACAGATGGAGGATTGGGCAGAGAAGTACAAACATGAGAAGATACTAACATCAGGATAAAAAGAACAACTTAGTGAGCACTTACAATGTGCCAGGTAGTTTCAGATACACCCGCACGTCTGTCATTGCCGAATTCTTCAGCAACCCTACGAGAAATCATTCCCTCCATTTGTCAGAAAAGGAAACAAGTCCAAAGAGGTTAAAGTAACTTGCCAAAAGCCACCCAGCAGGCCCGTGTTCTTTCATCTAAGTCTCGCTGTGCCTGCGTCAGAGGACACCCCACGCCCACCCCCCTACCCCCAGCTCTGTATTGTCTTTGTTACTTTTGAGCCTTTGTATTCTGTGAGCACATCTTGGAAACTCTGAGAAAAGCCACAAAGCGGTTTCCATTCATTGAGAACCTGAAACCAACTCCTCAGCCATTCTTGTTTCAGCCGCCTTCAAGGTTCCCAGGTGAAAGTGAGGAGGCCTCTCAGGAGAAATCAAAGAGCTTTCTCTTCAGGTGCACAGAAATGCTTGCAAGGCGGGCCAGGCTCTGGGGCACACTAAGGAAACTGGTTTGGAGCCTGAGGCTTCTGTGGGACACCACACGCCGACGCCCACCCGCTCCATCCTACCTCCTTTTGTTCCTTGCAGCTTCATTCCTCTCTGTCCTACCTCTCCCCTGTCTCACCACCGTCTCCCCTCCAAGACTGGCGGGGGTCTGGGCAGGGGCTTGGCCATGATGTCAGGAGGGTCAGAGTTTCCTAAGGGCTTCTTGCCACAGCCTCCACTCTCTCCTAGGCCCCTCCATCAGACTCCCTGCTCCTGGCTCTCTCAGGGTGCAAAGCCAAGTCTCCAGGAAACTCCTTGTGCCTTCCCGTGGGGCTGGAGCCAGGAGTGAGTTTCGGGGCCACTGGCTATGGTGACAGGGAGAACTTAGGGGTCTGCACACACAGTTGAAGCCCTTCTGTTAGGAAGTTCGACTGGCTATGGAGGACGGATGCCCCTAAAGGGACTTCACAGGGAGTTAAAGAACCCTCTGTGTGAGGGACAGGGATGGTGAAGGAGAAGAGATGGAGAAGTCTAGCCAGATTTTTCCCCAAGTCCCTCCCACTTCTTTCTGGGCTGGCCTCCTCAGCCTCCAGCCTCCACTCCCTTGGCCCCTGTATCTCTTTTGAAAACTTCCCAGTCTGGAAAGCATGATGGCCTCAGATCTACAAGTCTCCTTTTACATTGACTAGGCTTTCTGTTGATTCCAAAGGTGCTCTTAAAATGCCCAAGGAATCAGAATTTTAGAAATGGTCAAGTTCTAGCTTCAGGATGGGAAGCTGAAGACTAGAGAGGTAAAGTGGCTTTGCCCAAGGTCTTACATGCTGCTAAGTCCTGTTCCATGACACCAGGATAGAGGTGTCCTCGACATTCAGAGCCCTGGACTCCTCTTCCAGGCATGGTGTGGGAGGGGGCGGGGGAGTCACCCACTGTATTTGACTTTCATGGGTCTTTGACCTCAAGATTCTTCTCTGGCTGTGGTCCAGGAGTTCAGTGAGACACCAACTCACAATCAAAGCCCTGGCAACCAGTAGTCATAGCAGGAGCTGGGCGATTCCCACAGACACCCAGGACCAGGTCAGAGCTCCACCCGAGGGAGGAGCTGTGAGAGGTTCTACCTACTCGTCTGCCTAGCCGGTTTTGCAGCTCTGTCTTCCCCATGAGGAGAGCCACTCCATCAGAGAGTGGCCGTGTGTCTGCATCCAGGGGGGCAGGACTGAGGATGAGGAGATGCTCAGGGACCCAGAAGACCATGTTCTGCCCAAATGCCCAGCCTGAAGGCCTGAAGGACATGCCGTAACAGAGCGTCGGCGGCATCCTGGTAAGAAAACTGCCAGCCCCTCCAGTACTTGGAGGGAAGAAAAGGAAGGAAATGCAGACACAAACCCTGCTGGGAGTGAGGGGGAGGTGGCTGGGGCTAGAATTTGCTGAGCACCTACCTTGTACCAGGTCTCACCACGGTCTGAAGAACTATTGATTACCATCCCGTTTTATAGTGGAGGAAACTAAAGCTCAGGGAGAAAGAACGCTATTTCAGAATCAGAGGCAGAGTCGAGATTAGAGCTCCTCCTGTCTAACCTAGAGCTGCAGGTGCTCCTTCCTCTCGGCACTGCCCGCCAGGGCCCCCACACCCCACAACTTCACCTGCTGTGATTTTCGTAAGGAGGTCCCCATGGCAATAATGCTTTTCCTCACCTCGACCTAACTTGGGCTCCACTCCTGCTTCCCAACAAATGATTCTGTCTATGTGGAAGTGACAGAAGCCTGGGGAACTCTGCCTGAGTGGGAAGGAGGCTAGAGCATGACATGCTTGGGGTTCACTGTCTATGTGAGGAGATTCTGGGAATGGGAGCGGAAATGTGCACATATTGGAATTACCTCTGCTTCTCAGACCCAAACCAGAAAAGGCTGCCATCTGCCACCTGGGTGACCCTGAAGTCCTGTGCCTTGACCCTGTCCTTCCTGAGGTGATGCCAAAATGAGTTCCCTCAAAAGGACATATAGTCAGTTCCTACCCTGGGTGGCTGTGTAGGGGTATAGGAAGAGCTTGAGCTTTGGGCTCTCATGGTCAGAGTGGGATCACTGAAGTTCCCATAGAAGACGTCAAAGGGAGAGGAGAATGAAAATTAATATTTATTGAGTGCTTTCTGTTCCCATTTCCAGATAGGAAAGCCCAGACCCGAAAGGTTACCTGACTCAGATGTGTCAACCCAAACCTCATGCTTTTCTACTGGTAGAGGTGGGATCTTGGCAGAGAACCCCTCAGAGTAGGGTAAGAGTTCCTAGGCTGCCCCTACTCAGGAGCCTCTCGAGACCTTCTAAGTGCCGTGTTTCCTGCAGGTGGGAAGGGCTAGGTGCAGCTGGAATCTCCAGGTCCCCTAGAGCTGTGGGGCAACCCTCAGGGCACTCCCCTCTGGTGGCTCAGTGCATGTCTCTGCTAAATGCCATTCCCAGTGTCTGTATCAGCATTGGTGGCCGGAGCCTTCATTCAGGCAGGCAGATAACACAAGTCATCACTTGATGGTTGGTTTCTCTGCCGTGCGGGGTGAAGACCTCAGTGCAGTTGCCACTTGGGACATAGTGTGGATGCAGCACTCTATCCCAGAGGTGGGTTTGGTGTAAGAGGGACCAGAGTCAAGTGGAATCCCATTCACTTTGGGAGCTGGGGCCCTCTTCCTAGATGCAATGCAAAGAACAGGGACCTGGAAGACCTGGATTCAAATCATGGCACTTAATTGCTATGTGGCTGTGGCCAAATCCCTTCACCAATCTGAGATTCTAGAAATTCACACCTACTGAGCCCAATGGTCATGAGAATTAAATGCGATTAAGCACAAAGCACAGCACCAAGGGGGCACCCAGGGGGCTCCCTCTTCTTCTCTTTTCTTCCTTATTAAAATGAGACATGCTCAACAACCTGACCAGAGAGAGCAGGGCCACGTGCGGTCATTTTTCCAGGTCTAGTGTGGGCAAAGCTTTTCAGACACGAGATTCCTTGGAGCAGATTCAGAAGCCCAGGCCCCTAACACAGGGAAACATGATTCAATAAGGCCCTAACACAGGGAAACGTGATTTGACAGGAGTCTTGGAGCTGAAGCTAGATTGTTCTCCAACTTGCCTGATAAAATTCAATTTCCTATAGGAGGAGGAAGAATTTAGAAATATCCCAAAATGAGAATGAAGCTAATTCAGGACAGACTAGGAAGAAGTCACAGATGGCCATGGGCTAGAGGGGAGAGACAGAGAATAAGTGGGTAGGAGAGTGTTGGTGGGCAAGTCTCCCTATCTTTGCCCAGCATCCTGAGGGCCCAACCTTCCTTTGTTCACCTGGCAAATGCAAACACTGTCTTCAAGAATCTAATGAACTTCTCTATGACTTCCATCCTGGCACTGTCCCACCCTTCCCCCATGGAGTTGACCACTTGCTTCCTTTGCCCACCATGTATCCCTTTGCCTCAGCCCCTGTCATAGGACAGTCACAGAGAATGCTGTCACTTCACTGCTTACACTCCTCTCCCTCCCTAGACGGGAGCTCTGGTGTTGCCTCATACATGTCTGATTCCCAGAAGGAGCTTGTGAAGCCTTTGGAAAATTGAATGAAGGGATGGGGGGGCATGGGAGCCGCTCCCTGGACCCTGTTAAACTTGATGCCGGGGACAGGGGAATGGACAGAGACTGGGAAGATGAACTGGGAAGAAGGTTGGAATATGATCACTGGCGGATTGACAATGTTGACTTATCAAAAGATGAGAAGGACAGGGCTAAGGAAGAGAAATAGGACAGAGCGCAGAGTTCCAGGAGCTTACACATGTGCAAAGATGGTCATTACTGATTTTGTAACAGTAAAAAATGTAGAAATAACTTAGTACCATACGCAGGACGTGTGTTGTATATACTGATCTGATGAAATACCTTGAGCCATTAGAAAGAATGAGGCAGATCCGTAGGAACTAAAAACCTGGCATTGAAGAAGAGTGTGTGTCATGGGGCAGGGGTTAGAAGTGATGGGGTGAGCTT
Organism: Neomonachus schauinslandi; assembly: GCF_002201575.2. Taxonomy (NCBI): domain Eukaryota; kingdom Metazoa; phylum Chordata; class Mammalia; order Carnivora; family Phocidae; genus Neomonachus; species Neomonachus schauinslandi. The sequence goes on along the minus strand of NC_058409.1, from coordinate 91,327,358 downwards.
GCCTGGATTCACCTGCTCTACAACCTTGGGACTGTTTCTTATCCTCTCGAAGCCTCAGGTTTTCCATTTGTAAGTTGAGGAGAACGGTAGTAATTACCTCAATGAGCTGTTGTAAGGGTTTCTGAGGTTCTCAGCAGAGTGCAAGCATGCATTAAGTATTTAAGAAATGTTGGCTATCGTTATTAAGCAAAAAAGTAAATATCAAAAAATGCATTACTATCACCCCAACTTCACTTTTTAATTTTTTTCTTCATGCAGATATACATGCATATAAATATACAATAATATATGCATAGAAGACCCAACTGTTAAGAGACAACTGATTGAGGCATCAGACTAGAGAAAAGTGAGGGAGAGGCGCTCTTTTTACACTTTATATTTTTAGGGATATTTGGGGCTCACAGCAAAATTGAGCCTCCCCACCCCACCCCATGCACAGCCTTCCCCACTATCATATCCCCCACAGAGTGGTACATTTGTTGAATTGATGAACCTACACTGACACATCATTGGGACTTACACTTTTAATTATACATTTCTATCTTGCTTTCGTTTCTACAATGAGCGTGTATTTGTTTTCTAAGTAAAATTAATATTAGTTGATTAATGGCTAAATGGCACCTTAAGCCCCAGAATAGCTAGACTCTTGAAAGTGGCCTGGTTTGGGGCGCCTGGGTGGCTCAGTCGTTAAGCGTCTGCCTTCGGCTCAGGTCGTGATCCCAGGGTCCTGGGATCGAGCCCCGCATCGGGCTCCCTGCTCAGCAGGAGGCCTGCTTCTCCCTCTCCCACTCCCCCTGCTTGTGTTTCCTCTCTCACTGTGTCTCTCTCTGTCAAATAAATAAAATCTTTAAAAAAAAAAAAAGAAGAAAGTGGCCTGGTTCACAGAGGTTGCCACAGAGGAGGGTTGACCCACCCTGAGACTGCCTGCCTCGGCACAGGGCCTGAGCCACACCCAAGAACCCCCACTCTGCTGTCACCAGCATGATAGGTCACAGGCTCACCTGCCTGGCTGCCGGCTACTCTCTCAGGAGGACCATCTGACAGGAGCTCCCAAGCCCGAGGAGACCAGGCCCCTGGGCCATGTCTCCCTGACCATCCTCACGCATACGCGTCGCTCACTCACCCAACCGGCTGAACGGCTTCAGAGCACCCAGGGAGCAGGTCTGGGAGGCTGGGAGAACGGCCAATATCACGGGTGCAAGGCTGCCAGCCCTGGGCTCAAAGTCTCCTCTGATATTCACTAGCACAGTGACCTTTCTGTGAGCCTCTGTTTCCTCATCGCAATACGGGATTAACCCACCCGCCTCACAAAGGCACGGTGACAATGGAGTGAGGAGATCTGTGAGAAAGTATCTAATGTATTCTTTGGCACATGGAAGGTTCTTAGGATATTTGTTTGTTTATTACTGGGAAGTTTTCATTTCCTGTCTACATGACCTACTTAGGTCATGACAGGCCTAGACCCTTGGATAAATGGCATTATCAGGGTGAGTGCATAGTTGGGGGTGTCCTATCTGGCAAAGTCAGGATAAGGACAGGGAAAGGACAGTCTTGGGGCTTTCCAAATGCACAGCCCAGCATGAACTGGCTGCACTTCCGGTGCTGGTGAGCCACTCTCTAAACAAGGTGTCAGCCTTTATTTGGGTTGGATTTAAAATGTGATCCTCCAAAATGAAGTCATGCAGGCAATAGGAGCTATAACCAAATGGTGTGGAAAGACACTGCTCCCCACACATTCTGAGAAAGTACTGCGGCTGATGACCCACAGGATGGAGATGGGCTTGGAGGAGGTGAGCCCTTTGGGTCACCTCTCCCACCTTGTTTCCCCAGGCGATTTCTACTTTGGTCCCTCTCTGCGTGAGCACCTCATCAACATGAAATACAGTCTCCACTTGACCTTCATGTGTCTGAGTCTCTTCACTCCAAGGTGAGTTTGCTGCCTCACAATGACCTTGGTCCGAATTGCTTTGCATATATGCATGAAGTAGGAAGAGGGGGCAGGTCCTCCTACTTGCCAATGGCAAGATAAAGCCTATCCATCCACCTCCCTCATACACCCTGACAACACAACTTCCTGCCATATATTCTATCCGGAGACCTCAAGCTTCCAAAATGGTCATAGATGGATGAGCCCCTTGTGTTTTTTCTAAAGACACTTGAAGGGTTTCCCAAATTACCTCAACATTCTGATGTATGGCAAATGGGTAACAAAATGGAGTGGGATAGGGACATATTAACTCAGCAGCTGAAAATTAGAGATTTCCCTCTAGAAAAGTCACTGCTGGTACATGGGCACAACACATACACATACGTGCAAAGTTTATGTGTATACATGCTTATTGACACCTAAATAAGCACATGCACCAATACCCATTTTCTTTTCCAGGATATGTATCCAGGGGAATCAGTTCAACATCGAGGTCAGAAGTAACAAGCTCTCCCTGCCTGGCTTTGAGAATCTCACAGCAGGATATAACAAATTTCTCAGGCCCAATTTTGGCGGTAGGTCATCCTTTTTGTCCAGGACATCAATTCAAAAGGACAAGAACAGAGGCAATATGCAGAGGAGAGTTGCAGGAGATTTTAGTTGATTCCATTTTCTGGTCTGCAACCAGTTAAGGATGAGCAATGATGGACGAGGACAGCCAGTGGTTTTCACACTGCTTTGAAGAACATGCTTTGCCTCTCAACCTGCAGGATAAACCAATCTTCTTCCCCTCTGAGGAGGTGACCAGAGCCTCTAACAACCTCTCACACACTGTCTTCCTTCTGCCCCCACTTCCAGTGTCATTATTTAAGGAACTCACCAGGACCACACCATCTAGCCTTCCAGCTTTCAGCCTGGTCACTCAAGGCTAACCCCCAATTGTGCCACCTGGATGACCTGCCTGGGCCCTTTGCCTGCTCAGAATACCTGCCTATGTCCCAGCATCCTCAGCATAGAGTCCAGAGCCCCTTGGCACACCAGGCCTTCCCAGCCCAGCCTCTGTCTGTCTGCCAGTCTTGCCAGCCCCAACTCCTCCCACTCTGCCCTGCCAGGAGTGTGCCCCAAACACTCCCTGACCCCCTTGGCTTCCCTGGTCTCCATGCCTTTGCTGAGACAGTTTATCTGCTGAGAATGGCTTCCTTCAACTTGACTCCCTGGCAAAATGCCAATTTTTCAAGTCTGAAATCAAAGGCTTCCTCCTCTGAGAAGTCAGCCCTGATTCATTGTAGGCCCCGTCCCCATTCTTCATACTTACACTTCCAAATCATAGCCATTACAAGGCAATACCATCATTGCTGTCTCAGCTTTAGCCTGTAGCCCCGTGAGGGAGTCTTGCTTTATTTACCTCACTAACCCCAGCAGCAGCTCAGCACTTGGCATGTAACAAGCTGTCAATTGGTATTTGGTGACAGAATGAGGCAAGGAGGGAGGGAATGAGACCAATCCCATACCTCCTCATAGGGTCTCAGTCTCAAATGTAAGATTGACCAAAGTGGATTCTAGCGTTTCCTTACATAGAGCAGAAAGTGGTATCTCTACTTCTTGCCAAGTACCTTAGCTTTCTAAGCCCCCTTTCTGTGAAATGGAGATATATCTTCCACCTTATAGAGGGGACTGATTGAGATGAACTGTGTGAACATGAAGCATGGCACCTGCCACATCATCAGGGTGCATGGGTCTATTTTAATCCCCTTTCCTTCCTTCCTGCTCCTCCCCTCACATGATAAAATTCTCTGGTCAAATCTAGTATTAGTGGGTTAGTCCAGGTCCTCTGAGGAGCAGACACCAGAAGGTGATTATCCATGCAAGATATTTATTGGGGCAATATCTATGACAGAACGTGGGGTGGGAAGATAGGAAAGCTGACCATGGGGGAAGGAGAGAGGGAGGACGGGAAGGTTGGGCACAGGTGTCTTCGACTATGGTGCAGTTCTATGTGTGTTTGGAAAGGCCCTCAGGGAGACCTTGAGCCCAAGTTCCCATCAGAGGAGTCTCCCATCTCCGTGCCTTCCAGGCACAGTGTGCCTAAGTATCCCCGCCACACTCAGTCATTGGTGGGGTGCAGCCTGTGGGAAGCATGGCCTCAGAGCAAGTGTGGTAAAGGATTTCAGAGCACAGCAGCTGGGCCAATTACACCCACTTCAGTTGGAGATCAGCAAGACCATTTTCATGGCCACACAATAAAGATTTGAGGTCCTTAAGTTAACAAACCTAGGAAGGCTTCAAGCTCCCCTGGTCTTCCCAGGCCCAGCTGAACACTAATGACAAGCATATGAGTCTGTACACCCTGGTTAGGTCCAATTTCTCTGCCTCCCAAACCCCAAACAATTAGGCCAGGATACTGTCCTTCTTGTTGCCTGCTCACGGGTCGACAAGAGGCAAGGTTCTTGGGCAAAGTGCCCATTCCGAACCTGGGGTGGACCCAAGGAGTGTGAAGCCCAGATCCACCTGGGCTGAAAAGGGGGCAAGGGGTGCTTTGTCAAAAAGAGGGGAAGGCACAGGCCCCAATACCTTGGCAATCTGTCTCCTAAAGGAAGCTACATGTATGTGGCAGCCTGGAGTTCCGTGGAGGGGCCATGTTCTCTGTAATGTCTGTCCACCTGGGTTCTAGGTCCCTGAAGTTCTTAAGAGACAAGACCTCCATAAGGTTTTTCAGGGAATGAGGTAGCCAGAGCACAGGTTTGTAAGCAGGCCCTAGGAACACTGTCCAGGAACTAGTGTTGACCTCTTTCCCAGGAGGAAGCTGCCCTCTGGTGGCACAGCTCACTCTTCTAACTCAAGGGGAAGAAAGCAAGTTCTGGTCCATAAAGAAGCCAACTGAAGCAAGGCCAGGACTGGACTAGCTGGAAACAAAGGAAACAGAAAGCACAGTGGAGTGGAACTTTCGTGCGTGTTCTGTTCTCCGTGTTCCTCAGGGAGCAAATAACACTGAGCCACTGCCCACCGTGCTCCAGACATTTAAAAAGAGATCCTGTAACCTTCCCAACCCAATCCTCAAGAGTAGGCACGAGTAGCTCTCTTTCGCAGGTGAGAAACTGTAGCACAGAAAACTTTAGCAATTTGCTTAAGGTCACACAGCTACGAAGTGGTGGACATGGGATTCAAACACTCTGACTCCAAGCTCCTTTTCTTAATTTCTGCCTTGAGAGGCAGAAAGCCACTTACCACCATGCTCCTTCAGCACCTTCCAGGGTCCGTCCTCAAAGATCTCCCATTCTTCCATCAGATATTAACACCAAGTATTAGCTGAACTATTTTTAATTGCATTGGTTCTAAAGCTCCATTTCCAAATTCCCACCTATATTCTATGGCTTGTTTCCTTCAGTTAATAATTAGGTTGCTTTGTCTGATTCCTACCAAGTAGATGGTTTTAAGCTTCCTTTGAATTCCACCTCTCCTCTTCCTGGTTAATGCATTGTCACAGTCCCCTGAGGCACCCCTACTTATTTATTGCAAGTGAAAGCTATTGCAGCTATTAACCTGGTGAGTAAATTTGTTCCTTTTCCAGATTTAGCTAGGATTACGGAGGTGATAGGGAAGGGAAGGCAAATGCCATTTACTGAATCTCTATTATTACGTGACAGACACAGTCCTGGGACTTGGTACATATAATTATTTTTGAGCACCTTCTTTACATGTATTTCCTCCTGCCACCACCCTGCAAAGAAGCTGCCACTTGCTAATCTCATTTACCCTCTCCATGACACTATGATGTTGTTAGTATTATCTCTACTCACAGGTGAGAAAAAAGGTAGTTCTGAAAGATTCAGTAACTTTTCCCAGCTGTGAACTCACCTGTTTCTCACCCCTGGGCTTTTCTTTCACATCTCCAGTCTGAGGAGAAGCAGACTGCCTTGGCCTGGCTTCTGAGAATGGGCTCCAAGACCTCTGTCTCAAGAGCTAAGACCGGCACTCTCAGGAGTTTGGCCTGAGGCCCAGTATCTGTATACCAGATCACAGGGGGAAGGTTCTGGAATTCTAAATAGTTTAGGCTTTCTGGAGAGTAAAGGAAGAGGAGGAAAGTGTCAGGAGGTGAACAAGAGCTCAACCATGAGCACTCTTGAATGCCATCTTGTGGTAAATTTACTTAGTTGAGGGGAGGAAAAAAAGATCTCTGTGCACAAATTTCCAAATCTCATACTACATCTCTAAATAATTTGTCTCTTGCAAGTACCAATGGAAAAATCCTCCAAGTAAGAAGTAACAAATACCACTATATCCTTTAAAATATGCACTCATGAACACAGCGTGGTCTCTCTTACATATTAAGCTATTTATATATTTGTGCATTTTTTATACAAAAATTTTTCATACTTTTTTTTCATTCTACACAGTGGTTCCTCCTGACAAGGGGAGGATAGAAATTTACCTTTCACTTTATGTACTTCTAGAGTGGCTAAAATTTTCCAATAGGCCAGTGTTACTTTTGTGTTTTCTAATTTTTAAAACATTGTGCTAATGTAGTGTGGTTGTGTTTCTATATAAGTCCTTCTGGTGTTTTCTTCATTCTTAGGAGAACCAGTTCTGATAGCACTGACTCTGGACATTGCAAGTATTTCTAGTATTTCAGAGAGTAACATGGTAAGTGTGGCCCCTTCATCTTCCACCTGAGGTGTCCTTCTTGTGTTTTATGGGGATGCACTTTCTAGCTACTCAAAAACAGAACAGAGACCCACAGCCCCTATGCCCTTGGAATGGCAGAAGCTGGAGACCTATCCCAAAACTCAAGGCAGTGGAAGATTCTTGTAAAACAGATCTTCTGAGTATCAGGAGGAAAGTGGATTCAAGGGCCAGGAGGGAAAAGATGAGGGAGTGGAGTGGGTGCATTTGGTGGGGATAAAAACCTGGGGGAGAAAGAAAGTGCAGTGGGGAAGCCTGAACATCATGTGGATCCTCCCAGAGCAGAAGAGAAGCTAAGCTGATGAAAACTGACAATCACATAGCTGCTTTCCACCATCCTCTCACTTAAGAGAACTCATTAAAGATGAAGTGATATTAAAGGCAGGTTGCCAAGAGGGCCAGCTGTGCATTCCGGGTAAATGCTGGACAACCTAAGCACTCGGCTCTCACCAAAACCTTCGACAACTCGGTGGGGCCTTTGGGACGGAGGACAAGCAAGTTAAGGCCCTGAACATGCTCCTGTGGGCCTCCCTTTTGGCAGTGAGAGTTATTGTCTAGAATAAATAAGGTGCTGTGTGCTCTTATTGCTACAGGCCCCTCACCCAAGAATAAGACTTTGTTCACCAATGTCTATTATAGTCTGTACTCTTGACCTAAGTAGAGGTGGGAAGGGGAATAAGACTTCACCCCTTTCCTTCCATTTTCAAACTCTTTCTCCCCTGCCCCCCGCTCCCCCTTCCATCCATTTCCACTACCTGGCTTCCCCCTCAGGACTACACAGCCACCATATACCTCAGACAGCGCTGGACGGACCAGCGGCTGGTTTTTGAAGGCAACAAGAGCTTCACTCTGGATGCGCGCCTCGTGGAGTTCCTCTGGGTGCCAGACACTTACATTGTGGAATCCAAGAAGTCTTTCCTCCACGAAGTCACTGTGGGAAACAGGCTCATCCGCCTCTTCTCCAATGGCACAGTCCTGTATGCTCTCAGGTGATTGGGTCCGTACCACCTCAGGGCTGAATGGGGAAATGGCTGGAAGGAAAGGCATAAAATACATCCTGGGTAGTTCTGACCAGCACTCAAATAAGCGCCCTGAGGTCCCGCCCTTCTCATGCTCCTGCCTTCCTAGATTCTTGTCTCGGTAGTAGAAGGGCCCTCCTTCGGTTCAGTTTGGCTCAACAAGCAGCTACTGAATGTCTGCTCTGTGCCAGGCCCCACAATGGACACTTAGAATACAGAGCCGAATGAGACATTGTCCTGATGCAGATGGATAAGCAAAGAAAGTCCAGAATCCCGGGGGGCTCTGAGTTGGGGAGTAAGTTAGCGGTTTGTGGTGATGCTAGAGGAAGCTTTCATAGAACTCTGAGCTGAGTCTTAAAGAGTTAAAAAAGAAAAAAAAAGCTAGCAAGGGAATAAGGGGAATAGCAAGAGTGACAGAGAGGTAGGTCCACGTCAGGAATTTTCTTTTCATGGGGCTCAGTGGAGGTAGGGTTGTCCCAGAATGCATCTCTATTTGTCTGAGGCATTTTTCTACAGAGAAGCCAAGTGCAGTGCCCCCAAGGCCTCTGCCATCTGGAGCCATGGGCTCCCCTTTGTCCCTTTCCCAAATCCCTGAGGCCAAAAGTTCCTTCCACCCAGTTGTGCATCAAAGGGCTGGTTGCCTAGAATAGGCAAGGTGCTCCCTAGATGCTGTAGGAAGCAGCCCACAGGCAAAGGCTCATCGCTGCCTGTACAAGGGATGTGCAAGGACCAAGCAAACCTTATGCTCCCACAGTCCTTGGGGAGAAAGCCAGGAACCAAATACTCATGGGACTTATCTTAGATCCCAAGTAGGAGGCTGACATTATGCAACAAAGACTGAGCTATCCAATAAACTGAATTTTTGAATTGTTCATCTGGCATTCCTCAGCTACACTGAATTTTGCAAAAACCAGCCAAAGCCCCAACCCTTCCTTCAAGAAGCCAAACTAGACCTCTCCCTTGACCCCCAACTCCAATCAACATTAATGTCCCCCTTCCTATGCATGTATATGTCTGTCTTCTGTCTGTATTATGCACATAATACAATCTGTCCTGTGCAAGGATTATGGATGATGACTGTTAATAGCCTGGCTCTAGAATCAGACATTTTTAGGGGCAAGTCCCTGTTCTGTGACCTTATGGAAGTTGCTGGACTCTCTGAACCTCAGTTTCCTCAGCAGCAAAAGGAGAATAATATTTCCTACCTCATAAAGTTGTTGTAAAAATTCAAAGGGATGATGCATGAGATGCACTTCGGCCTGGGACTGGCTTGGGGTAAGCACTCAGTATAGTAGCTGTTGTCATTCTCTGTCTTCCTGAAACAAATGTGAGCTTCCTCAAGGTGGGCACCATGCATGCATCATTTCACTTTCCCCAAGAACCCAGCACAGTGCTTAATAAATAAGGGTGCTTAATAAAAATATGTGACACTGAAAAAGAAGATAAAGTTCGGCCAATTAAAATCTCCACAGTGAGGGCTTTACTGATGTTTAAGTGAATGTCTCTGGGTGTTGGTCCCCAAAAGCCACAGTGCCCCCCAACATCCTCTACTTCCTCCGAGAATGCTGATCCCCTCCAGGAGACAGGGTCCTTGAGAACTGCCCAGCCAGGAGACGTGGGCTCCAGCCCCAGCTCTGCCACTAAGAGCTGTGTGAGCTGAGGCAAGCTCCTGAGTCTGTTGTCAAATGAGGACAGAAGTGACAGTGCTCTCTGTTCTAGCTCCTTGTGGGTTTGTCATGGAGATTAAATTTTAAAACTGATGCAAGAGCATCTCAAGCCAATGAGTGATTTTCTTCTGCAATGTTGCTGCAAGTTTGCCTCTTCATTGCCCACATTCCAGCTTCCTCCATTCTGGACCCCAGCTTTGACCACATCTCAAAGGTGTTTCTTAGCACAGAAAACCTCAGGAATGTTTTGAGTGTAGGCTCCAAGTCACACGTTCACTGTAAGAGTCAAGGTGAAAGTCCTGTTGGAGTGGCCCTTAAAAGGGAATGTATCCTTTCCCCCATATCACTCCTTTTGAACCCATTTTTCCTTTCTTAGAATCACAACGACTGTTGCATGTAACATGGACCTGTCAAAATACCCCATGGACACACAGACATGCAAGTTGCAACTGGAAAGCTGTGAGTATATATTCTGCAGGCCCCTGAGATGATTTTCCTGAGTGACTTGACTTAGATCGGTGTATTCATGAAGAAAGACATAGCAGTCTTTCTTTTCTTGGTGTTGATTCCAATTGATTCAGCCCTTCTGAGTGTTTATCCAGAGAGATTTGGAGACCTCTTAAAGACAACCCTTCCAACATTACATCTTTTGGGAGAGGACCACTGTGCATCGGCACTAAATATTCTACATAAGAGTAGACAGGACAGCCAAGGAAATGGGGGTCTATAGGACAAGGAGTGGGACTCAGAGTCTGAGAAGGCATGGAAGCCAGAAGGAACACAGCAGAGGTCAAAAATGGTAAATATTCAAAGCAATCATTGACATTTATTGCACAACTGCTTCCAACTTTGAAAAGAAGTTGTTTGGGGGCGCCTGGGTGGCTCAGTTGGTTAAGCGACTGCCTTCGGCTCAGGTCATGATCCTGGAGTCCCGGGATCGAGTCCCGCATCGGGCTCCCTGCTCGGCAGGGAGTCTGCTTCTCCCTCTGACCCTCCTCCCTCTCATGCTCTCTGTCTCTCATTCTCTCTCTCGCAAATAAATACAATCTTAAAAAAAAAAAGAAAAGAAAAGAAAAGAAGTTGTTTGGTATATATATAGCTTAACACAATGATGCCAGGAGTGGGCATCTAAACTGCAGTCTGAGGATTTATGATGAGGAATGAGCATTTTATTCTAAGTTGATGTGTGTCAAATGGCATTGTTGAGTAATCTCCATTGTTCTGAAATGCCCACCAAACTTGGGAAAGTGCTACCTGTGACAGGTGTCCTGGGGAAACGATGCCTCAGATAGGAGTCACTAAGGCATCAAGGGATGGTTTGTACGAGGAGGAAAAACCACAGTCAAGCCCTGGAGATCAACTACTGACATGAGGACACGAGTGGTCAATGTCCAAGAAGCACAACCATTATGAGGCGGCAGTCATTTTTCAGAGGTAGACATTTAATTAAAGACTCAGGGGGGGCGGAGCAAGATGGCAGAGGAGTAGGAGACCTGGATTTCGTCTCCTCTCAGGAATTCAGCTGGGTAGGGATCAAACCATTCTGAACACCTACAAACTCAACAGGAGATCGAAGAAAAGAAGAGCAACAACTCTCTCATCAGAAAAGCGACCACTTTCTGGAAGGTAGGACGTGCGGAGAAGTGAATCCGAGGCGATATTTGGGAGGATAGACGGCGGGGGAGGGGCCTCCGTCGGCCGTTTCTGGCAAGTGATAGAACCACGGAGCACAAAATCGGAACTTTTAAAAGTCTGCTCCGCCGAGGGACGTCACTCTGGTGGCTAAGCGGGGGGTGGAACCCTCCGGGACAGTGTGGTCTCAGGACCCTCGGGGTCACAGAAAGACCAGGAGTGCCTGAGTGCGGCAGAGCTCCCAGGTAATGGAGCAGGGAAGCCGGCTGCAGAGGCGGAGCCCAGGCGCGGGCTCTCAGCTTGGGGTTGCCATAAACCACGATCCGCGGCACAGTCGGGCCACTGCTCCTCCAGCAGGGACCCAACAAGCGGCAGATCCGGGGAGACTCACCTTCCTCCCCCGGGAGGAGCCGCACGGGAGTGCACCGCAGGGATCTGCTGGGTTTGGAGACTCCACCCGGGGTCAGGTGCCAGAGATAGAAACGCGCGGTCACAGGCCGGGTGAGCACGGAGTGCGGCCGGAGACCGGGGAGACGGGAGTGACTGACGGCTTTTCTCTGGGGGCTCACTGCGAAGCGGGGCCCCGAGTTCTCGGCTCCTCCAGGGCGGAGATTGGGAGGCCGCCATTTTGACTCTCCGCCTCCAAAGCTGTACGGAAAGCTCGCAGGGAACAAAAGCCCCGGAGAGCAAACCCGAGCAGATTACTTAGCCGGGAGGGGGCAAGGGCGGGGCAATTCCGCCTCCGGCAGGGACATTTGGAAACCATGGCAACAGGCCCCTCCCCAGAAGATCAGCGAGAACAGCCAGCCAAGACCAAGTTTACCGATCAATGAGAACGGCAGAACTCCAGCACTAGGGGAATACTGCACATAGAATTCATGGCTTTTTTTACGATGATTCTTTAGTCTTTCAAAGTTAATTTTTTTTAACTGTCTTTTTTTCTTTTTTAATTTTTCTTTTTCCCTTTTTCAACCATCTTATCAATCCCTTTTTTTAAAAAAAACATTTTTATTTTTCATTTTTAGAGTCATATTCTATCCCTTCATAGTAGTTACCCGTATTTTTGGCTTATATATATAGCTGTTCTCTCTTTAAAATTTTGAGATAGTTTCTTCTAACAGATTAAAATATACCCTAAATCTCTAGTATATGGTGTTTTCTATTCCCCTGCCTGATCACATCCTCTCCCTTTTTTTTTCTTTTTTCTTTTTTAAATCCTTGTCTTTCTTTTTTCAAACAACTTCTTATCAATTCCTTTTATAAAATTTTTTATAATTTCCATCTTTACAGTCATATTCCATCCCTTCATCATATCAACCCTTATTTTTGTACATATATAAGTTTTTCTTTCTTTAAAATTTTGGGAGGCACTTTCTTCTAAAAGACCAAAATACACCCCCAATCTAGTGTGTGGCACTGATCTATATACCAGCCTGATCATATTTGATCACATTCTGGTTTTTTTTTTTGTTGTTGTTGTTTTGTTTTGTTTGTTTTTGTTTTTATCTTTATCTTTTTCTTTTTCTTTTTTTTCTTTCTCTTTTTTCTCTCTTTCCCTTTCTTTTCCCACTGCTTCAGGTCTTTTCTGATTTGTTTAGAGTATATTTTCTGGGGACGTTGTTACTCTGCTAGCATTTTGTTCTCTCACTAATCTATTCTCCTCTGCACAAAATGACAAGACGGAAAAAATCACCTCAACAAAAAGAACAAGAGGTAATACCGACTGCCAGGGACCTACTCAATACGGACATTAGTATGATGTCAGATCTAGAGTTCAGAATCATCACTTTAAAGATACTAGCTGGGCTTCAAAAAAATATGGAAGTTATTAGAGAAACCCTTTCTGGAGAAGTAAAAGAACTAAAATCCAACCAAGTAGAAATCAAAAAGGCTATTAATGAGGTGCAATCAAAAATGGGGGCGCTAACTGCTAGAATAAATGAGGCAGAAGAAAGAATCAGTAATATAGAAGATGAAATGATGGAAAATAAAGAAGCTGAGAAAAAGAGAGATAAACAACTACTGGATCACGAGGGCAGAATTCGAGAGAAAAGCGATACCATAAGATGAAACAACATTAGAATAATTGGGATCCCAGAAGAAGAAGAAAGAGAGAGAGGGGCAGAAGGTATAATGGAGCAAATTATAGCAGAGAACTTCCCTAATTTGGGGAAGGAAATAGGCATGAAAATCCAGGAAGCACAGAGAACCCCTTTCAAAATCAATAAAAATAGGTCAACACCCCAACATCTAATAGTAAAACTTACGAGTCTCATAGACAAAGAGAAAATCCTGAAAGCAGCTCGGGAGAAGAGATCTGTAACCTACAAGGGTAGAAACATTAGATTGGCAACAGACCTATCCACAGAGACCTGGCAGGCCAGAAAGGACTGGCAGGATATATTCAGAGCACTAAATGAGAAAAATATGCAGCCAAGAATACTATATCCAGCTAGGCTGTCACTGAAAATAGAAGGAGAGATAAAAAGCTTCCAGGACAAACAAAAACTAAAGGAATTTGCAAACACAAAACCAGCCCTACAGGAAATCTTGAAAGGGGTCCTCTAAGCAAAGAGAGAGCCTAAAAGCAACATAGACCAGAAAGGAACACAGACAATATACGGTAACAGTCACCTTACAGGCAATACAATGGCACTAAATTCCTATCTTTCAATAGTTACCCTGAATGTAAATGGGCTAAATGCCCCAATCAAAAGACACAGGCTATCAGACTGGATTAAAAAACAAGACCCATCGATATGCTGTCTGCAAGAGACTCATTTTAGAACCAAAGACACCCCCAGATTGAAAGTGAGGGGGTGGAAAACCATTTACCATGCTAATGGACACCAAAAGAAAGCTGGGGTGGCAATCCTTATATCAGACAAATTAGATTTTAAACCAAAGACTGTAATAAGAGATGAGGAAGGACATTATATCCTACTTAAAGGGTCTATCCAACAAGAAGATCTAACAATTGTACATATCTATGCCCCTAACATGGGAGCAGCCAATTATTTAAGGCAATTAATAACAAAAGCAAAGAAACACATCGACAACAATACAATAATAGTGGGGGACTTTAACACCCCCCTCACTGAAATGGACAGATCGTCTAAGCAAAAGATCAACAAGGAAATAAAGACTTTAAATGACACACTGGACCAAATGGACTTCACAGACATATTCAGAACATTCCACCCCAAAGCAATGGAATACACATTCTTCTCTAGTGCTCATGGAACATTCTCCAGAATAGATCACACCCTAGGTCATAAATCAGGTCTCAACCGGTACCAAAAGACTGGGATCATTCCCTGCCTATTTTCAGACCACAATGCTTTGAAACTAGAACTCAATCACAAGAGGAAAGTCAGAAAGAACTCAAATACATGGAGGCTAAAGAGCATCCTACTGAAGAATGAATGGGTCAACCAAGAAATTAAAGAAGAATTAAAAAAATACATGGAAACCAATGAAAATGAAAACACAACTATTCAAAATCTTTGGGATGCAGCAAAGGCAGTCCTAAGAGGAAAGTATATAGCAATACAAGCCTTTCTCAAGAAACAAGAAAGGTCTCAAGTACACAACCTAACCCTACACCTAAAGGAGCTGGAGAAAGAACAGCAAATAAAGCCTAAACCCAGCAGGAGAAGAGAAATAATAAAGATCAGAGCAGAAATCAATGAACTAGAAACTAAAAGAACAGTAGAACAGATCAACGAAACTAGGAGCTGGTTCTTTGAAAGAATTAACAAGATTGATAAACCCCTGGCCAGACTTATCAAAAAGAGAAGAAAAATGACCCAAATCAACAAAATCATGAATGAAAGAGGAGAGATCACAACCAACACCAAAGAAATACAAACAATTATAAGAACATATTATGAGCAACTCTATGCCAGCAAATTAGATAACCTGGAAGAAATGGAGGCATTCCTAGAGATGTATCAACTACCAAAACTGAACCAGGATGAAATAGAAAACCTGAACAGACCTATAACCACTAAGGAAATTGAAGCAGTCATCAAAAATCTCCCAAAAAACAAAAGCCCAGGGCCAGATGGCTTCCCAGGGCAATTCTACCAAACATTTCAAGAAGAATTAATACCTATTCTTCTGAAACTGTTCCAAAAAATAGAAATGGAAGGAAAACTTCCAAACTCATTTTATGAGGCCACCATTACCTTGATCCCAAAACCAGACAAAGACCCCATCAAAAAGGAGAATTACAGACCAATATCCCTGATGAACATGGATGCAAAAATTCTCACCGAAATACTAGTCAATAGGATCCAACAGTACATTAAAAGGATTATTCACCATGACCAAGTGGGATTTATCCCTGGGCTGCACGGTTGGTTCAACATCTGCAAATCAATCAATGTGATACAATACATTAACAAAAGAAAGAACAAGAATCATATGACCCTCTCAATAGATGCAGAAAAAGCTTTTGACAAAGTACAGCATCCTCTCTTGATCCAAACTCTTCAGAGTATAGGGATCGAGGGTACATACCTCAATATCATAAAAGCCATCTATGAAAAACCTACAGCGAATATCATTCTCAATGGGGAAAAACTGAGAGGTTTCCCCCTAAGGTCAGGAACGCAGCAGGGATGTCCACTATCACCACTGCTATTCAACATAGTATTGGAAGTCCTAGCCACAGCAATCAGACAACAAAAAGAAATCAAAGGCATCCAAATTGGCAAAGAAGTCAAACTCTCACTGTTTGCAGATGATATGATACTTTATGTGGAAAACCCAAAAGACTCCACCCCAAAACTGCTAGAACTCATACAGGAATTCAGTAAAGTGGCAGGATATAAAATCAATGCACAGAAGTCAGTGGCATTCCTATACACCAAGAACAAGACAGAAGAAACAGAAATTAAGGAGTCGATCCCATTTACAATTGCACCCAAAACCATAAGATACCTAGGAATAAGTCTAACCAAAGAGGCAAAGGATCTGTACTCGGAAAACTATAAAATACTCATGAAACAAATTGAGGAAGACACAAAGAAATGGAAAAACATTCCATGCTCATGGATTGGAAGAACAAATATTGTGAAGATGTCAATGCTACCTAGAGCAATCTACACATTCAATGCAATCCCCATCAAAATACCATCCACTTTTTTCAAAGAAATGGAACAAATCATCCTAAAATTTGTATGGAACCAGAAAAGACCCCGCATAGCCAGAGGAATGTTGAAAAAGAAAAGCAAAGCCGGTGGCATCACAATTCCGGACTTCCAGCTCTATTACAAAGCTGTCATCATCAAGACAGCATGATACTGGCACAAAAACAGACACATAGATCAATGGAACAGAATAGAGAGCCCAGAAATGGACCCTCAACTCTATGGTCAACTCATCTTTGACAAAGCAGGAAAGAATGTCCAATGGAACAAAGACAGTCTCTTCAACAAATGGTGTTGGGAAAATTGGATAGCCACATGCAGAAGAATGAAACTGGACCATTTCCTTACACCACACACAAAAATAGACTCAAAATGGTTGAAAGACCTCAATGTGAGACAGGAGTCCATCCAAATCCTAAAGGAGAACACAGGCAGCAACCTCTTTGACCTCAGCCGCAGCAAGTTCTTCCTAGAAACATCGCCAAAGGCAAAGGAAGCAAGGGCAAAAATGAACTATTGGGACTTCATCAAGATAAAAAGCTTTTGCAAAGCAAAGGAAACAGTCAACAAAACCAAAAGACAACTGACAGAATGGGAGAAGATATTTGCAAATGACATATCAGATAAAGGGCTAGTATCCAAAGTCTATAAAGAACTCATCAAACTCAACACCCAAAGAACAAAGAATCCAATCAAGAAATGGGCAGAAGACATGAACAGACATTTTCCCAAAGAAGACATCCAAATGGCCCACAGACACATGAAAAAGTGCTCAATATCGCTCGGCATCAGGGAAATCCAAATCAAAACCTCAATGAGATACCACCTCACACCAGTCAGAATGGCTAAAATTAACAAGTCAGGAAATGACAGATGTTGGCGGGGATGCGGAGAAAGGGGAACCCTCCTACACTGTTGGTGGGAATGCAAGCTGGTGCAGCCACTCTGGAAAACTGTATGGAGGTTCCTCAAAAAGTTGAAAATAGAGCTACCATATGACCCAGCAATTGCACTACTGGGTATTTACCCCAAAGATACAAAAGTAGGGATCCAAAGGGGTACGTGCACCCCGATGTTTATAGCAGCAATGTCCACAATAGCCAAACTGTGGAAAGAGCCAAGATGTCCATTGACAGATGAATGGATAAAGAAGATGTGGTATATATATACAATGGAATATTATGCAGCCATCAAAAGGAATGAGATCTTGCCATTTGCAACGATGTGGATGGAACTGGAGGGTATTATGTTGAGTGAAATAAGTCAAACAGAGAAAGACATGTATCATATGATCTCACTGATATGAGGAATTCTTAATTGTAGGAAACAAACTGAGGGTTGCTGGAGTGGGGGGTGGGGTGGGAGGGATGGGGTGACTGGGTGATAGACACTGGGGAGGGTATGTGCTCTGGTAAGCGCTGTGAATTGTGCAAGACTGTTGAATCTCAGATCTGTACCTCTGAAACAAATAATGCAATATATGTTAAGAAAAAAAAAAAAGAAGAAGGTAGCGGGACGGGAAGAATGAAGCGGGGGAAATCGGAGGGGTAGACGAACCATGAGAGACGATGGACTCTGAAAAACAAACAGGGTTCTAGAGGGGAGGGGGGTGGGAGGATGGGTTAGCCTAGTGGTGGGTATTGAGGAGGGCACATTCTGCATGGAGCACTGGGTGTTATGCACAAACAATGAATCATGGAACACTTCATCTAAAACTAATGATGTAATGTATGGGGATTAACATAAGAATTAAAAAAATTAAAAAAAAATAAAGACTCAGACAGGCAGATTAATTACTCTATTGATTAAATGCATGCAAAACCTCATTAAAGCAATACAGCTATTTGGGGGCAGAATAAAACTTGAGGTTATCAAAAAGAGAACTCATTTTCGGCCCCACATGGAAAGAGTAATAGCCCTCCACGTGTGGCTCTGCTCATCTCAAATCCCGGGAGTGAGATTCTCCTGGAAACTTCAGCACTCGGCTTGCACGAATACCATCCCCAGTGAGCAGAGGAAGTTTTCACTGAGTGTTTATTAGCAGTTATTTGGGTACAGAAACTTCACCAAGGGTTTTTTTTTTCCTGAACACCATCCCTAGGAAAGATTTCCTAGCATCCCTCAAGAGCCATGATAATGTAATGATTGCGAGCATTTAACAGTTCTAAAAGTAAAGTGTCCAAGTAGAAGCTTGTACAACTCACTTATTTAGATATTCTTTTTTTATTTCTTGGGGATCCTAGGCCTATTTGGACAGCTAACTCGGACAGTATATTTTGGGGTACTTCTGAGAGAAAGCCCATAGGCAATTTTTACCTGGAAAGCCTCTAAGAGCTCATGACTACTTCTCTGCCCAGTGGAGGGAAAATAACCTCTGCTAAACAGTGTGTACCATAAGCTAAGACTTGACACTGGGTCCCATCTCCCATAGCCTGGGAGAATGAAGGCAATACAGTTCCATGTTTAAGATCACAGGTTCAGGGATCAGTGGGTTTCCCTGTCACTAGCTTTGGTGGCTTTGGGAGACTAGAACTAACCTCTCCAGACCCCACTTTCCTCATCAGTCAAGAAGGAAAAATAATAGTATCTGACTCAAAGAGTTACTTTTTTAACAGCTTTATTGAGGTAAAATGTATGTGCCATAAAATTCAGCCCTTTCAAGTGTACGATTCAAATATTTTTAGTAAATTTGCCAAGTAGTGCAACCATAGCCACATTTCATGGTTAGAACTTTTCCATCAACCAAAAAGATCCCTTGTGCCCATTTACAGTGTCTCCTGTTGCCACCACCAGCCCCCAGGCAACCATTAATCTACTTTCTGTCTCTATGCGTTTGCTTTTTCTGGATATTTCATATAAAAGGAATCAATACAACATGTGGTCTTTTGCATCTGGCTCCCTTCACTTAGCATGTTTTTGAGGCTCATACACGTTGGAGCCTGTATCAATGCTTTGTTTCTTTTTATTGCCTTATTCCTCATTATTCCATATGAAAGAATACACATCCCTTTGGCTTGTTTCCACCCTGTAGTCATTAAGAATAATGCCACTGTGAACATTTGTGTACAAGTTTTTTGTGAACGTGATTTGATTTCTCTTAGGCAGATACCTGGGAGTGGAATGGTAAATTTGTATTCAAGTTTTCAAGAAACTGCCAACCTGTTTTCCAAAGTAGTTGTACCGTTTTACATCCCCCCTGGCAATGTTCCAGCTTCTCCACATTCTCATCATTGGTTATTGTCTGTCTTTTCATGACAGCCATTCTTACAGGTGTGAAGTAGTACCTTACTGTGATTTTGATTTGCTTATCCCTAATGGTTAATGGTCGGGCATCTTTTCATGTGCTTATTGATCACTCATCTATCTTCTCAAAGAGATATTCTGAGGATTAAATGAGATGATAATGTTATAAAGCACTTAGAAATGTAATTGCTCACTGAATGATAGCTATATTATCATCACCATCATCACCCATGGGTTTTGGGTTTAGACTTTCTGAAGGTACAATCCTGGCTTTGTTTTTAACTTACCTTGCTATCCTGAGAAAGTTATGCAATCTCTCTGAATCTGAGAATTTTCCTGTATAAAATGGGCAAAATATTATGGTTCCTCGATTCTAAGGCACAGCATTTATCGAGTAACATTTTAGGAAAAAATGTAAGCTCTACTTCATATATATGTATATATGTGTGTATGTGTGTATCAACTCTAAGATCCATCCCAATTTCAAAAACTGTAAAGAAAAATTTTTTTAGTGAAGAAATATAGAAATGTCTACCTTGCAAGTTTGTGAGAACATTAGAGATGTAATGTATAAAAGGCCTACCGTAAATGTTTCATAACAGGTAGCTATTATTACTATTATGAACTATATTAGTAAAACTGCTTTGAGATTTATCAAATGCCTAAGTTAACAGACATCAATATAGGGGCTGGCTGCAGGTTTCTTGTTTTCCGCTGTTGTGTTTGCATTTAAGCCATCATGGAAATATGAACAGACCAACTGTAAAGTCGCTAAGAACACTGCCAGAGATGCTGGACTGCCCTGAAAGGCACTATGGAGTGTAGGGCTGTGTGTGTTCACAGATATGAGTTCAATAAATATTTAAATAATGAGGGCGGCTACTTCTGGAGGCCTATCACCTACCAAGTCTATGTGATACTTAGCACAGAACCGCTTTTCGATTGATGGCAAACAGCCCTAGCAGGTCGTCCTGTTCCGAGGAGACACGGCAATTGCATGTGAGAAATATGCCAAGTTTTGCATGGGATCACCATCAAGACAGAGCTCCTGCTGCCCCCACATGGTAGTATTCTCCAGACCAGTTCAATCCGCTACCTTCTTGCACTGACCAGGGCACTGTTTTCCTTGCCAGGGGGCTATGATGGAAACGACGTGGAGTTCAGCTGGCTGAGAGGGAATGACTCTGTACGCGGGCTGGAAGACCTGCGGCTTGCTCAGTACACCATACAACGGTATTTCACCTTAGTCACCAGGTCGCAACAGGAAACAGGTGACTTGTGAGACGCATTGCACAAAGCAAAATAACTGGGTTGCATTCTGAGTCAGAAATACCATCTCTTTTCCATTTTATCTCTTTGGGGCCCAAGAACCCCGCCACAGTGTGCTAGGGCAGGAGGATTTGGGCCTGGCACTGTTACCCACTTCATGCTCAGGATCATGGTGGGGGGTACATGCACCCCTCTACATCTCATTCTATACAACAGCAATTTCTCTCATTGCAACTATAATGACAGCTCATGCTTAACTAGGTTTTGGTGAATAACAGATAACTTAATGTGAATATAGCTAATTAAACGTCCCATAGGGAAAGCACTCTGCTGTGCGAGGAGACATGATTTCCTATCTCTTCTCTACCCTACCAGGAAATTATACACGACTAGTCTTGCAATTTGAGCTTCGGAGGAATGTCCTGTATTTCATTTTGGAAACCTATGTTCCTTCCACTTTTCTGGTGGTGCTGTCTTGGGTTTCATTTTGGATTTCCCTCGATTCAGTTCCTGCAAGAACCTGCATTGGTAAGCAGCTCCAACAGGAGATTTCTAAGAACTGGAGTTACAGGTCCCTTTTTGTTTCTTTTTACCTTCTACCAGTTTTTTTTTTTTTTTCACTGATATTCATAGGGCAGTTCCAGGAGTTGGTGTCTTGAGAGACCTTTACAGAGAGAAAGAGAGAGACAGTGCCTTTTAAAGCATGTTTTACAGTGATAAGAGAGAATCATGATTGGATGGTCTATTACCAGTTATTTTGCATACTGAACACTCCCCTCCAATGGGAAGACAGAAGGTGAAACATTTAGAAAACCGTATCACTCATATCCATTCAAAATGGACAAATCAATCCTGTTCTAGAAGATCACAGATTTTTCAAAAATGAGCTGTTCCATTTCTGAGTTCTGGCCCCCTTTGCCAACTCCTGAATGGTGACAGTCTGCCAGGTAAAGGTGAAAGGTTCACTGGTCACTGATGTGGGAACATTGCCTACCTGTTTTCCCAGGAGTGACCACCGTATTGTCAATGACAACACTGATGATTGGGTCCCGCACTTCTCTTCCCAATACCAACTGTTTCATAAAGGCCATCGATGTGTACCTGGGGATCTGCTTTAGCTTCGTGTTTGGGGCCCTGTTGGAATACGCAGTTGCCCACTACAGCTCCTTACAGCAGATGGCAGCCAAAGATAGGGTAAGAATTTTGAGGGCCCTGTATATGATTCATCACTTGCCATGTGCTGATCTGTAGAGATGAACCAGATTGGTTCCCGTCCCCGAGTGATTCACTTTGCTCCAGCGATTCTCATCCTTGTTCAGGTGGGGGCATCTGGAAGTCATGGCACCTTTTGAAAAAGACTGCTCTTTTTGTCAAGTCCAATGGGATATTAACATGTTTAATCTGCTAGCAGAAAATAACTGTTGCCTGTATGCAACATGAAATCACAACCACAAGAACAAGCATCCATGAAAAACCCAATATCAAACCAAGTGTGATCAGCTGCTTACAAGTTTCAGATTAATATGTATTTACTATTTAAGTCTTTTGTTGCATTCTTATTTTCTTAAATTATACAAGTAATCGTTTGCTGGAAAATGTGTGGAAAAAATTAAATTGCAGCAAATTTCTCAATTAGCGTATTTTTCTGCTAACTGGGAAAGACTGCCATTATCTGAGTTAGCAGCAAAACACTGTGGTCCAGCTCTCAGAATAACAACCGTTATTATCAATTGAATGTTTACATGCTCCAGACTTAGTCACAAGCCCTTTGCAAACATCATTTAAAATACTCATAACAACGCAGTAAGGCTATCCCCATTTTTATAACTGTGGAATCTGAGGCACAAGAAGGGTAAGTGACTTATCCCATGGGATGTAGATAAAGAGGTAGAGCTAAGATCTGAACCTAAATCTGCTTAGCTCCAAAGCCTGACACTTAACTGTTATTCTCACTTGCAGTGGTCAATAGCCATGCTCTTAACTATTGTTCACTACAGGCCCATGGAACCCTGGGAGTCTCTGGAAGCCCAATTTGAGAAACACTGGTATACTAAAGCTCATGTTAACAAGCAAGAAAGTGATAGGGGTCAGCACAGAAGAGATATCCACCTTTAGCAAAGTGCCAGGACCACACAGGGTCTAATGGTGAGGAATACCATTAATACCTACCTTCTTATGAGGTAGGTATTAATATCATCACCATTTTGCAGGCAAGGAAACCGAGTTTTAAAGGAATTAAGGTGACTAAGATTTCACAACAGCAAGAAGCAGAATAGCTCTGGTGGCCTTGTTCCCTTGTGTGAACAATGTTTCATAGAGTCATATTACCCAATGCCAAAGATAAATGATCCTATGTGCTAGCCAAAGAAGAATATGGATTTCATTTTATTCCCTATAGGCTTCCTTAAGGGGACAATGGTTAATTACCAAAAATAAATAAATAAATAAATAAATAAAAATCTGGATTTGGTAGATTGGCAAAAAGGGATTGGAGAACTACTAAAATCCTTCACCTAAGTCACCAGAAAGCCCTTCTTTTGCTGTGTGTAGAATAATAGCTTCACTACAGAGTACTTGCTGTGTGCTAAACATCTCCTTTAGCCCACCCAGCAGCTTATCAGATGGCTACCGCTGTTATTCCAAATTTACTACTGAGGACTCTGCCACTCAGAGAAGTGAGATGGTTCATCTAAGACCTCACAGCTAGTAAGTAGCCTGGCCAAGGATCTAAACTCCGCTCTTTCCAACTTCACTACACTCCTCACATGCTATGTCACTCCAGGCATGTTGGAAAATGACAGCTCCCCGGAATTGTAGGGAGCATCACTATTTCTGTTTGTGTGGCAGAGACTTTTAGACACTGCCGATTTCTAGGATCTCTCACAATCAATTAATTCCTCCTCACTAGGACAGAATGGAATTCATCAAACACCTGTAAATGCTTTACACAATGTATACCGTTTAATCTTCCCATCCTTCTCATGAGGTAGGTATTAATATCATCACCATTTTGCATGCAAGAAATCCGAGTTTTAAAGGAATTAAGGTGACTAAGATTTCACAACAGCAAGAGGCAGAATGGAATTCGAACCCAGACCAGCTAACTTCAAAGCCTGAGCATTTAGCACACAGCTCTGCGTATCAATAGTAGGCAATGGTTATTCTTCACAGTATACAAGCTGATGACCTAGGGATGGGTGCCTATAGGCAGGATAACAGGACTGCCAAGTCTGGCTCACTGGCCTGTATCTGAGACATTCAATGCCACTTTCTATTAAACCTAATTATTCAATACTTAGGCTTCTAAGTATTTAAATATCTAGCTATTTATTTTGCTAAGTCAAGTCTTTCAAGCTAACTGCATTGTCTATGATCTAGGGGATGGCAAAGGAAGTGGAGGAAGTCAATATTACTAACATCATCAACAGTTCCATCTCCAGCTTTAAACGGAAGATCAGCTTTGCCAGCATTGAAATTTCCGGGGATAATGTCGACTATAACGACTTGACAATGAAAACCAGTGACAAGTTCAAGTTTGTCTTCCGAGATAAGATGGGCAGGATTGTTGATTATTTCACAATTCAAAACCCTAGTAATGTTGATCGATATTCCAAATTACTATTTCCTTTGATTTTTATGCTAGCTAATGTATTTTACTGGGCGTACTACATGTACTTTTGAGAGTACGTTGAATTGTTTGCATGGCATGGTTCTTCAACAGAACAAGGAAATGATGTAAATGGTATTCTAAGCCAACTGTGTGCGCAAACCCAATAGTACTACAAGTGACTAAAATAACATTTGAGACTTTCTCCTCAAATAATATTCCCCCAACCATTATTTAAGGTGTGTAGAAGTCCTAGCATTACAGAGTCTTGTAATAGAAACATCAACTCATTCCCTTTTTATCTTTACCAAAGACATCCCCATGGACCCTAAGATTACAAACCTACCCAGACTTGACTATTTGCTCAGTGGCTCCCTGGTCTGCATTTACCTCATATAAAAAATGAAAAGGAAGTTATTATATGTATTGAGTAACCCTCAAGTGTCAGTGGTTGTTTCTAAATTAATCATACATGCTATTTACTAAATCTCTACAGTGCTTGTAAAATGCATTGTTACCTATTTAAGGAGTAACATTTTCTAGTTTTTGTTTTTGATTAAAATGAAATGTGGGCCTAAGTCAATTCACTGGAAGTCACTGCACTAACTCAATACTAAGATGAGTTTTTAATACAGTATTTAATACCACAGCAGAATTGTCCCCAAATTCCAATAAGTTCCACCACGGAAAAATCAAATGTGAATGAACAAAACATTAATGGATCAACACTCTCAAACATAAATTTGTTTCTAAGTTATAATGCATTTCCCTGAATCCAAACTGAAAGGGCTCTGGGGCTTTATTCCCCCATTTGATATGTCTTATCATTTTACTATTATACGTACACCAGTCCTCAACAATGCGAAAGCCCTTTCCCCACATCAGGGATGGAAATGGAAGATTTTTTTAAAAACTAACTCTAAGGAGTCTTACTTTGAACTATTGCCACCAATACTTGCAGAACCGAGTCCATTTCTATCTGCTTCTCTGACACTGAGCACCACTTTCCCAGCAGCAGATCTCCTGCATCTTTCCAAGAGGAGCTCTTATTCCTATGCTCTAGTGACCAGGACTGATGCTTGTTAGATCATGAACTGCATTACCCAGAAACAAGTGGCTTAGAACAAGTAAGCTTGGCTTTGCTCGGAACCCCGATCCTTCTAGCTGGATTACTTGGAGTAGCTTATCCTGCATGAGTAGGAGAATGTTGGCTCTGAGTCCTGAACTTCCTGAGTAACAGCGGGACTTGTTCCAGAACCTACGTGCAGGCTGCAGATGAGCTATCTTTTCCAAGTCCAGCCATTCTCACCTTAACACAAGAAGCACATTATGTGCATCCTTGCTCCTTGGTCAAGCTCAGCCGACAGCACTCTTAAGTGGAGATTTGCCAGTGTGTCATGATAAAGGCTTCAGTTCAGCCCCAATCTTCATTAAAAGAATCTTGCCATCTTTAATTCTTTAGCTTCCTTTTCTAATAAATGCATGCATTTATCTTTTCTTTCAGAAATAAACCATGGCTTCTCCTTTCTATAACCCCCTGTACCATAAGCTCTCATTCTTTTTCTCTTTTTGATAACTCTCACAATTCAATGTGTATGGGTAGAAGCCCTTGAGCTTTTAACAAAATGTTTCTAATGGGAATGAGGGAATTAAAAGAGGTGGAATGTGGTTATATGGTTCAATTATATTTGTGATTTTTAAAAAAAAAGTTTTAAAAGGAAATATCTGCTCTGAAACCCATTCAAGCATTACATATTTTTTAAAAAGCCGTAAATGTGTGAAACTGTGAAATAAACATACCATACTAGCTATCCACCAAATTAAGTGGTCATCTGTAGAATGAACAGTGTAAGATCCCGTTTGGAAAAGGTATGCATCATAGCGCAAACTCAGTGGGCTCACAGTCTAACATCTCTGTATTTCCCCCCGCTGGAGACAGTACACATACACATTCACACACACATACACACACGTACACATTCTCCTATTTCCCGCCGAAGAAGATACACACTGGAGGCATAGTCAATGTCGTTCTTTGAGATCACTGCACCACAACACTTGCCTTGCAGTTAAACAGCTGGGCCCGTTGCTACTGAAAGATCCGATGCTCAGAAAATGTCACAGATTCCCTTCTAAGCCTTCTTCATTGTTTTCGAATTCACTTTTGTTTTTGTTGAATGATATTTTTAAAGTTTGAGAATATACTTTGGGGGAAATTTCTTGCATTTTGTATCACTCTGACATTTATGTAGGCTACAACATCGGAGTTCTCAGTAAAAACTCCTAAAATTTTAGATCTGATCCATGTATCCTACCTACCGAGATCAGTCTCAGAACTCACTTCATTCAAAATATTTCTCGGGTGAAAGTACAAAGACTAACCTCATCAAATTTCCAAAGACATGAAACTATGTAAGGTTGAGAATATTCCAAGTCATGGAAATATGATTTTTAATTACCTTGATGTTGGGAATATCAATATTCTCAATATATGAAACTATATGTATTTATATATATATATATATAAATATATAAATATAGGGCAAAGCACATAGGTCAAAGTCTGTGGGAAAGCAGGCATGAGGGTTATATTCAGTAACAAATGACAAGAGGGTTAATTTCCAGTGAAGGACAAGGAGAAATGGAGAAATGAGCATAGCAGAAAAGAGCTAGAGATTACAATAGACCACATGCTGAAAACAATTAGGGAACACAGGGGGGTACCATTAGGAGAAAAAGTGTAGTAGGGGCTTTCAGTGCCAGGAACATTTAGGGACAAACTGTAGTTAAGGAGAGTTAGGCAACCAGGATCGAGATGTGGTCCTTCCTCAATGCTATACATTACTCTTACACATACAGAGCATTCTTCTCAGCTGCTGACCCATAGTTAATTTTGATCAGTCCATGATATATGTATTGCCAAAGATCCTTGCTTCTTAATATACATTTTTAAAATTGAGTCATAACAGACAGGGAATTATACCTCAATATATGGTCAATGTACTTTATGTGTTACACCAATGACTTTAAAGGAGAGAACATTTGATCAAGTGTTTCATGTTTTTTGAATAATTAAAAATATGCAATATAATTTTCAATAGTTTTTGTAGAGAATTTAGAAATATGTTAGACTGCTGTATATTTGGGTTGAAAAATGTTGAGTCCAACTTTGGCCATCATCCCTTTAAAAAGGATGTAGAGAAATGGGAAGAGTCAAAGAAAAATGGCAGAAGTGATTAAAATCATGAAAAACAAGTCCAAGAAGGAGGAGCTTTTGCACCTTGAAAAGCAATGCTGCATAATGACTGTCACTATTAGGTTCACAAAGGGCTTTGTACAAGGTACATGCCATTCTGCTATTCACCTGAATAAGTGAACCGAATAAAAAGTAAATAGAAACGAACTTAAAGTCTAATCGTCTAGAAGGAAGAAAATGTGCAAGTTAAATAATGAAATGCACTTGAATAATGAAATGTTCAGATAAACTTCTAGTCTCCATCTGGAAGTTTCCCATGAGAATAAACAATCTTCTCTCTCTTTTGATTTTGCCATCAACAGGTCTGAAAGCAGATGACTCTGTTCTGCCAGGTAATCTTGGGAGTTTGTAGATGCAGGGAGACACCTCTAGCTGCAGAAAATAAAAGTGTCATACTACATGTTGCTAACAAAGAACATATGCCTAAGAATATTCCCGGGTGACCCACAAATAATTCCTGGTGGCCCACGAGGCTGAGTTCTAAAATTATAGTTTCTTTTTGGGGATTTGGGGGGGGTCATGAGACTCACAGCTTTCGGTGACTTGGATATGAAAAAGGCTTTTTGATTATCCAGTCTCATTACTTATAATTGTGTCTTTCCAAGAATTAAAGAAACAATCCCTTTTGGAAAAGTAGAAAGGGGAGCAGAACGTAAAAAGTGAGTGAATAGCTAGCTGCATGTTGATCCAATGTCTCTGTGATCTCTTTTTCTCTAAGCCAGACTAGAGCCAAGGGCAAGTGGACTTGGAGAATCTGGTGGTCCATACCCTACATTTATGGCCTGCTTCCCATGGCATGATTTTTTTAAAACCCTCAAGGAGTAGGATTTCATATTTCATCACCTGAATCTCCATTTTCATCTGGAAGTTTCTCCTCTTACCCAATACAGAAATTTGGCTAATGTACTCTGTAGAAAAACGTTAACATAACAGAGCTGAGACTGTTATCTTTAAAAAGGTCTGTTTGCAAAGTTGGGCCTTAGCTGGCATGTGGGGATTTGGATTTGGGGAGAGTTCCCATTATCCCCTGATTGGTAATAGTGGCTCAGTGTGCCTAAACTGTATAAACCATGTGGTTTATGAACACCTGCCTCCCTTCTGGGAGTCTGGAATTTTGGATCGTGCTAAACAGACATTGCCAATGTGACCGGCCCCCAATAAAAATCTTGGACACTGAGTCTCTAATGGCTTCTTGGTAGAGAACATTCCACACATTTGCCACAATTCCATGTCAGAGGAATTGGGCATACCCTGGGTGACTATAGGGGGAGAGGTCTCTGGAAGCTCGTGCCTGCTTTGCCCCAGACTTTGCCCTATGTGCTTTCTCCCTTTGTTGATTGTAATATATTACAGCTATGAGTAGGACTATATGCTGAGTCCCATGAGTCCTTTAAGAGAATCAGTGAATCCATGAGTGGTCTTGGGGGACTCCTGACACACATACTTTGGAACCCAGCAGAGCATAAGATTCACCAGTGGGGCTTTATAGACGACAAGTTCCAGAATCATCCCAGACCTATTGACTCAAGATCTGTGTTTTTCAAAGCTCTCCAGCTGTTTTTGATATGAAGTCGGATGGGAAAAGAGATGCCAAATGCCTTGGTGGAAAAAACAACAGCTGCATGAAAGCTATATTTTCTAGGAAAAAAAATAAAGAGTATGTCTGCCACATGGAAGGAAAGAGTCCAACTCAATATGATTGAGTATGAATAATGTACACTGCAGACAGCAAAATTTTTCCGTTTTTTCAATGAATGTTCTATGTTAGTGTCAAGAAGGAACAGGACAGCTTCTATTTCTGATATGGCCACAACATGACAAAAAGGTACCCAATGATAAACATGTGGTTGAAGGTGGATGAGAATGAGGCAGTTCTTCATTGCAACTCCCAGCTTTTGAGACAGTAAGCCTTAACATTCATGCAAATGAACTAAAAGTCTTCATAGGAAAGCACAAAGTTAGACTACATGCAACCAAAGACTCTGGCCTCTGCAATAGTAGGCGGGGCAGCTGGCTTGAATGACACCTCATAAGTAGCCCTCAGGGAGGTTCAGGATATGACCCCAAAGTTTCACCAAGATCTCTCAGAGTGACAAAGGGAGAAGACTCTTCTACGAAGTAAGAGATCGTCAAAGTTGTGATGTAAAAGGGCATCTGCAAACTCACTTTCCTTTCTCATTCTTAGGCGTCTTTCAGTCTGGCTCGCTGGCTTATTCTGCATCTGCACCAAGGGCCTTGCAAGTGTAGCCAGAATCCAAATTACATTGTGCTTATTATTATGTCATGGATGAAGACACGTGTTTAATTTCTAAACTTTAGAAGTAGTCTTGAAGCTGGCTCTTCAGCTTGAATACTTCTACGGCCATATTTAACAGATAAAAAATGTAGATATGTCCTCATAACATACAGAAATGGGCCATGACTGGCGAATAAACAGTTGACTCAACGAGAGAGATTTCTTTTTAGGGGAAGTAGGCAAATATGTCCCCGATGGATTTGCTTTTCAATAACAAGTTATTGAACCAATTCAACAAAATACATCTTGAAGAATCAAAATGCTCTCATTCATCAATCAAATCGTATCTATGGAAGAAAACAAAAGAAATGGGAGAGGATGACAGCAGAAAGTGATAACCACAAATATCACCAATACAAGTTAGACTCAGATGCTGTGGCATTTAAAGCCACAAACCTTAGAATGCAATAATAAAGTGAATTTTCAGAATGTGAAGAAGTCCCAGGAGAAATTATCCATTTAAAAGAACATGAGATGTACCTTTTCTAGGTTTGTATATTTCTTAAATCCTAACAAAACATTCTAATCCATTTCACAGAGGGAATCAAAGGCAAATTCTCAACAAGGGAAATAGAACCTCATTTTATCCACTCCTATAGTAATTTAAATAACTTATTCATTTATCTTTTTTCCACAAAGAATCCAATTGTGTACCCTTTCACGCATATCCCAAAAGACTAATCTGGTTTAATTTAATGTAGGAGTCCAGGAATGAGAGTCAAGAGATCTGGGCCCTGCCATTAACTTAATCTCTATTTGCCTAAGTTACTAATATGTTAAATGAAACACAAATATTTGTCTTTCCTACTTCACAGGTTTGTGATAGAGTTAAACATGAGATTATAAATATAGAAGTATTTTGGAAATGTGTAATAGAAGCAGGTCCTAATTAATCTGAGACATGATTGCGCACGTATTATGTATCCCTAGAAAATTAGAACTGGGATGTAGCCAGGACATCGTGATGTCCAACCAGCTTATATGACATATTAGTAGATAAGGGTCAAAGGCATGACAGGATGCATCTGACACCAAACACCGGGGGACATTGCCAGAACTAGAAGCCAAGTCTCGTAAGCCTGGCCTTCTTTTCACAGATTCCGTTACCTCCTCAAATGATTCTGTGCACCCAGCCTCATGCTCCGTCGGCACAGAAGCAGCACTGAAAGAAGACAACATCTACAGCATAACAAAAAGTCACAACCCCATCAAACTTTAATGGCATTATCTGTGGCCTAAGTCTTGAAGATCTCTTTCAATTTGCCGGGGCTGTTCTACCCTCAGAATTTTTTGAGACAAAGGTATCCCTAGAATCTTTGCTACCCAATCAGATCCCCATGAACGACTTCTGAAAGTCATTTTTTTTTTTTTTAGCTTACAGGCCCACTTTCCCCCCTGCCTTCTAAAAGCCACTGCAGAGGAGATCCCCAAAACTGGCCTCCTGTCCACAAAACATACTTCCGACCTGGCTAGCTGCTCCTGGAATGCAGTTAGCAAGAAAATCCTATTTCATTTCTGCAAAGGTGAAAGATCTCAGATCATGAGCCCTCTCTGCACTGTGAATTGTTTTACAAATGCATTTGTACGTATAAGCAATGCCTTCCATTGCAATGAATCTGTTGCATTTTTAAAGGTAAGCTGTATGTTCTGACACTATAAATGGTAGTAAAGGTATTTCAAATTATCTACCATTTGCTTACTGTATTAACCAAGAGAGTACATAAAGGGCAATAAAGTTATATCTTTATCAGAAAAGCATCCAGAGCCTTGGTAAGCACTGTGCTATCACAGCACTGTATCTGCTCCAAGTTGTATAATGTTTCCCAAATAGAACATAGGCATAAAATAACTTTTATTCTGTCTTCTGGGGGGAAATATTAAGAATAATCACCACAATGTAATCCATCAGGGGTTTTTTCATTTTGCTTCTTCTCGGGTAGTTTAGACAGACTTGCTGCTGTGAGTTACATAAAAGGATAGGAGTACATGGTGTGTAAATGCAAGTCAATAGGTATAATTTATTAAGTGTCAATCATGTACTATGCACTTAACCCTACTCTGGCTCTCATCCTGCCAATAGTCCTATAAGGTAAATGCTTATTAACCCATTTTGCAGGTAAGAACAGTAATAATAAGATTGACTGGCTGGCTCAAGGTTACACAGTTGGTCAGAGCCAAGGTGTGAACTTAGGTCTATTTGGTCTCAAGACCCAAAGTTCATCCACTATACCATACCGCCTCGCTCTAATAGCAAGTTGTTAGAAGTCTCCAGAATCTGGATCTGAGTTAGACTGTAATAAAAATGAAACAAATGCAAATGTAATGAGAGCACGTCTCCTTCACCACCCTACCTTAGAAATATCCACTGAACTTTCCATCTCCAAAGGCAGTAACTCACAGGGGTGATAAGAAGAAGCAAATAGACTCTGGAAAGGTTAGCAGCTTACCTGAGTCAGCTTGGGTTTGTGCCCTGGCTCTGCCTGGTACTAGTTAGTTGTGTGGCCCCACTTAACCTCTTTGAACCTTATTTCCTTCTCTGTAAAAGAGGAAAAACATCCTTATAGTCTTGAATAATACGAGGGGTACGATATACTTAACACAGCACCTGGCAGATTGCTGCATGCTCATTAATGCTATCTATTTTTTACTGGAACTTTTGCTGTTAGGTTGCTGTATAAAAATAAAAGACACGTTATTGGTTAAAAAGAAATTCACAGTCTCTGGTTTAACTGGTTTGTGTTGGCACCTAATAGCTTGACACGTCTTGATTTAAAAGAGCCTAAAAAACAAAGAATGGATGTCAAGCATTGGGTTTCTACTTTCAAGAACAGATGCTTTTGTTTGGGCTCAGCTAACATTGAAGTCTAGTCGGCAGCCCAAAATAGAACCCATTTGATTTCTCCTGCCAGTTTAAGTAGGAAATTGGTGCTGCTAAGATTTTGAAACTTGAGTCTTTAGAATTTCTAATTAATATGTCAGTCCCTGAAATGCACATCCCATCCTTTCTTATTTTTACATAATGAAGTTTTAGCTCTCATCCCCACCATTCCCGAACTCTTAGTTTAAAAAAGAAAATTCTAAATAGGATTACTGAAAATAAAGCAGCAGCCTGGCTACATGCAGAGCTGAAACGGGGACAATCTCTTGACAGGTCTTCTGTCCAAGGAAACCTTTTCTATTAGACCTTCAGTTTTTTTGTCTATAGCTTAATCTAAGAAAAAAAGGTAGATGTCCCTTTGGAAAGATAACACTTTAAGACATGTACCTCAGTATGAATGAAGAACGGGAGGCCTTTGGACAGGGAAGCGGGAAAGGAGAATGAGGCTGCTGGGAGATTTAGGATTTGGAAGTGACAATTTGACCAAGGGCAGGCACCACATAAAATTTCACATTAAAGAATTAAACCCCATAGTTCCAGATAAGCAAAACTAAAACACGTCTTTATGGGAGTTTTCACTAAATACCACCTGCAGGGCTGGGTCCTTAACAGAGTAGTAACTCTTTAGGCTTAATTTTTATTTCCTAGGAAAGACTTCCCTCTCTCTGAACAGCTCACATCCCCATATTTTCTAGACTGTAGCAGTGTATGTCTTTCATTAAAAGCCCCATAACTGTAGTTTTATACCTATTTGAATAATTTGTTGGTTACTGTCTGTCTTTCTGTGAGATTTACACTTTCTAAGGGCAAGAACTCTGTTTTTATATACTGAGTATCCCGCAGTACCTAGCAGGGTAGCTCTCACATAAAAAATGCCCTGTGAGAGGTGCCTGGGTGACTCAGTCAGTCATCTGCCTTTGGTTCAGGTCATGACCCCAGGGTCCTGGGATGGAGCCCCTAGTAGGGCTCCCTGCTCAGCAGGAAGTCTACCTGTCCTTCTCCCTCTGCCCCTCCCTTTGCTCATGCTCTCTCTTTCTCTCTCTCTCTCAAATAAATAAGTAAAATCTTTTTTAAAAAGTGCTCAGTGAATGTTGTTGAGTAAATGAATGCATTCATTGAATCCAGAAATATTGAACCAAATTCTGTCTCTGGAGACTAGAACAGTATTTCCCCAAGCATCACTCTCTGGAGCCAAAATGCCTGGGCTTGAATCTTGGCTATAACATTTACTGGCTGTGTGATTCTAGTCACATTAATCCCCCTCTCTGTGCTTCATCTGTCAACTGAGGATAATAATAGTCCTTGCTTTGCTGGGTTGTTATCAAGATAAAATGAATTACAATATATACATTGCTTAAAGCAATGTCCTACATATAACAATGCCTGAGCAAATATAATTATTGTTATTATATTTCTTGAAATACCACTGTGGCTAATGACCTGGGAATTAAAAAAAAAAAAAAAGCACCTTTAGTCAAATAATTTTGGAAGATACAGGATTAAATAAAGTTAAGGACCTTTCTCTGGTGCAGGACTTCTCAGAACTTTTAATATGCTAATGTACATTATAAATGTCTAAGAGGAGAGCATAATATACAGCGTTTCCCAAGTTTATTTGACAACAGAATCCTTTTTTTTTTTAAGGTTTTATTTATTTATTTGAGAGAGAGAATGCAAGTAAGAATGAGAGAGCACAAGTAGGGGAAGCGGCAGAGGGAAAGGGAGAAGCAGGCTTCCCTCTGAGCAGGGAGCCTGAGGTGACTTGATGACTCGCGGCTTGATCCCAGGACTCTGGGATCATGACCTGAGCCAAAGGCAGACACTTAACCAACTGAGCCACTCAGGCACACTGACAACAGAACCCTTTTTGCGAGTAAAATAGAGTATCTCATGGATACTCTATGGAACACACTTTGGGAAATGCTGAATTAGACTCCTTAGTAGCAACATAACAAGAAACAAAATTTGGGACTGGATATTTTTCAATAGTAGAGGTAATGAAGAAATACAAGAATAACAAGAAAGTAACTCGTTCTTAAAATTTAATTAATGAGACATACATGGAAAAAAGATCTAGCCTTAAGCTTTTAGAACATTGCACCTGGACCAAGATAAGAGACCCTTGGAGCACCTGAGAGCAGAGTCTGCAGCTGAAGCCAGATGCAGCTTGAAGAGTTCAAGTACAGGAAAAGGTAGAGCGCCCTACTTAAAGGTTCACGTTTTGAAAAGAAGTACATTGTGCATGGTGCTATGCCGTTAGGAACTAGTATCTGCCCTTCTCTTCCTTTCCCCCCAGATGACTTAAGTAGATGTATTAGTTTGCTAGGGCTGTCTTTCTGCCTGGGCAGATGAAACAACAAAATTTATTTTCTCACAATTCTGGAGGTTAGAAGTCCAAGACCAAGGTGATCTCAGGGTTGATTTCTTCTGAGATCTCTCTCCTTGTAGGTGGCCGTCTTCTTCCTATGCCTTCACGTGGTCTTCCCTCTGTGTGTGTCGGTGTCCTAATCTCCTCTTCTTATAAAGACACCAGCCATATTGGGTTAGGGACCACCCAAATGCCCTCATTTTAACCTCACTGTCTCTTTAAAGAGCCTATTTCCAAATACAGCCCCCCCTGAGGTACTGGAGGTTAGGACCTCAACATATGAATTTAGGGCAGAGATGAGGGGAATGGCACAGTCCATCCCATAACACCAGACCTAACTCCTCTCACTGGCCCCTTTAAGACTCTTTAAGGATGGGCGCCGGGTTACTGTGTGTCCTGCTCAATTTCCTGCACTACAAATACAAAAAAGAAAAAATATTTAAGCTCTCTGCTAAGTTATCTATCACTCTTGTTTCTTACCCAATTTTTCTCCAACTATTTTAGATCTTACTCTGTCTCCCCCAACCCAAGCGTGCCCCTGAGACTCGGGCCCTTTGGTACCATCCAGTGTCCCTTTGAGAAGAACTGTAGTGACATGTGGTTTCCCAGCTGATTCCCAGAGCCCATCCTTAAAGAGTTTTTGTACCACCCTACCCACCCATCTTTTCCAAACCTGATAACTTCCTCAGCTGCCAAGGATCTCCCATCACATTACAAAGATTTAAAACCCACAGACTCTGGAAGATATGCCCAGGTGGTATTCAAATGGGGGTAGTCTTCTTTCCCAACTGAGAAAACACTCATGTTTACATTGACAGTTTACAAGTCTGGCAATAGTCAGCAGAGGGCTCAATACCTAACACAGGAAAGCCCGTTGTCCTGAAATAGTGAAGAATGGACTTCACCAGCTCACCTCGGAGCTGGGACTTGGCTGGAGGGCATGGCAAGGTGTTTGGTTTCTGTAATGGAAAGCAGACTTTTTTTTTCTTTTTAATTACCTTGTTATGTGA
The DNA here is from genome assembly GCF_002201575.2 of Neomonachus schauinslandi. NCBI lineage: Eukaryota > Metazoa > Chordata > Mammalia > Carnivora > Phocidae > Neomonachus > Neomonachus schauinslandi. The sequence continues at coordinate 91,291,350 of NC_058409.1, read as the reverse complement.
TAGAAGTCATAAGGTAAAAGAAAAGTATGAAAAGTTGATTTTTTTAATACCCGACCTTCAGATAGCCTATATATTTTAGGGACAAACTTCCTAATGAGACTTTTTATAATAAAGCTTTCATTGCTTTGAAAAATATTAACTTTTCCAGTTCTTCCGGGTAGATCAAACAGACCCTGCAGTTATAGTTAACAATATCCTAAAGATTTAGCTTCTCAGTAATAATGGGTAAGAGCCTTAGCATTGCCACAGGCCAAAACTATATTATTTGAAATGAAACCTCTCATAAATATCCAACTATGAAGTCACTATCTATCAACTGCTGTTATATAAACAGGACAGAGCTAAATCTCCCATCTGCCAATATCGGAACTGCCACAAAGAATAATTTTGTGTCCAGAACTGACAAATTAAACAGGCTCTTGCTCTGTTAGCCAATTCTAGGAAGCCAGGTTTGGTTTTAGGTAGTCACCATGCAGTCCAAGTAAGGAGGCCTGGAAGGTCTGAATTCTTCATGCATTTCCCTTTTGCCAAGAGCTTAGACCCCCCCTCAGACTTAGAAGCTGTCTGTAGTATAAAAGATGTGACAAATTCTTTAGAAAGAACGCTGTAGCTACCAGTGTCCCAATTCTTACCTCTTCTTTTCCACAACTTTCCCCATACCTTTGTGATAAGGTTAAGCCTTAGACTTCTGCACTCACTCTGCTCTGAGCATTTATGTATCTAGTCTACCATAGTTCCAGAAATGCTAATGGAAGGTCTGTGGACCAAGCTTTGAGAAACACTGCTCAGAACAATATGAAGCCACTGGGGCACCTGAGTGGCTCAGATGGTGGAGGGTCTGCCTTCAGCTCATGTCATGATCTCAGGGTCCTGGCATCGAACCCCACATCAGGCTTCTGGCTCAGTGGGGAGTCTGCTATTCCCTCTCCCTCTGCCCCTCCCCCCAGCTCATTCTCTCTCCCTCTCTCTCTTTCTCTCTCTCTCAAATAATAAACAAAATCTTTCAAAAAGCAATATGAAGCCGTCAATAAAATGTGCTTCCACATTTACCTGTTCACATCTTCTGTTCCAGGACCTGGAACTTGCCAGTCACATAATACACATGTGATAATCTAAACTGAAGCCAAGATTCTTTTTTCAAGCCTAAGATTTTTAAGTAGGGAAGTAACACGATTTAGGTTTTAGAGAGTAAATGAGAGCAGCTTAGGAGCTGGAGAAAGAAAACAGAGATCAGAGTCAAGGGGACCAATTGTATATCCTCTAACTAAAATTAAAAAACATATTATAGTAGTAGTAACTAAGATTAACAAAGCTCGTATGCTATGCCAGGCCCTATCATAAAAGCTTTTCTTTTCATTTAATTCTCACAACAACCAAAAAGGTAGAGACTATCATTATCCTCATTTCAAGACAAAGCAAGGGCGATCCACTTACCCAGGGTGACATGGTTAGTTAGTGGCAGAGGCCGGCCACTGAAGCAGACCACCTAGCTTCCAATTTCAAGTTCAGTGTGCAGATCACTTCCACATGCATTGTCTCAAGCAATCCTTACTTCCCACCCACGCACCTAGCCTGCCAGTAATGTAATGGCCAGTGTGTCTGCCCCTCCTGCTGGCCTGTCCTACATAAAACTTCACTAGGTCTGGCCTACACGTCCCTGCTTACCACTATCAAAACTTATCTGACCTTCAGCTTGTTTCCAAGGGCTCTGGGTCAATCTACTGGTTTCAGCAACTTACTGTGTTTTAAGTGATACCAGGATGACTCATATTCTTTCAACAAATACGTATTGAGCACCACTAAGTACCTGGCACTGCGCTAGGTGCAGAAGAGATACAGAGAACATACCATCAAAGAAATAAACATGTAAACAAATTCAATAATCACAAATCCCGATTAGTGCCCTTAGGAAAATAAAGATGATTACGTCTATAGGATAATGACCCAAAGAAATGTTTCTTTGACAAACATTTGACAAATCATATATGAAAGATATTTTGGGACATTGGCAGCCTTTCCATTGGGCCCCTAAATATACCAACTTCTTTGTAAAAAATAAACTATCTCTACCATTCCCCTAGAATCTTTTAGTGGTTCTTCTCAGCCTTCAGGATAAAATTCAAAGCCCTTAACATGATTCACATGGCCCTCCAAGGTTGGCCTTCTGCCTGCCTTCCAGACTCAACATTATGTCAGTCCTTTCCCCACCCCTTTCACACTCACATCTCACCATATTCAAAATTAATCATCGCATGATGCCATATCCACCTACGTTGCCTATCCCCCTTCTCCACACTTCACCCGGACAACTCTGATTTATCTTCCAACACTCAGACTAGAGTTACCCTCCAAGAAGCCTTCCCCATCTGAGGCTGGGCTTGGTACTGGCCCTTGGTGATCCCTTAGTGTTATGGATTGAGTTGTGTCCTCACCCCCCAATTTGTATCTTGAAGTCTTAACTCCCAGTACCTCAAAACGGGATGATATTTGGGTGTGGGGGTCTTTAAAGAGGTAATGAAGTTAAAATGAGGTTATCGGATGGGCCCTAATCCAATATGGCTGGTGTCCTCATAAACAGAGATTAGGATACAGACACACACACAGAGAAGACTATGTGAAGACATAGGGAGAAGGTGGCCATCTGCAAGCCAAGGAGAGAGGTCTCAGAAGAAACCAACCCTGTGGTCACCTTGGTCTTGGACTTCTAGTCTCTAGAATCAAAAGAAAATAAGTTTCTCTTGCTTAAGCCACCTAGTCTATGGCACTTTGTTCTGACAACCCTAGCAAACTACAAACTTAGCATCCTGTGTAAGCCTTAGTGATACACCTGCTTTGTGGACCTAAGTCAAAAAAACCTCATCTTTTTACATTTTCCCACCCCCAGTGTTGACCTCAGGGCTGGGCAAATGGTCAACTCTCAGTCAGTGTTTACTGAATGAGTGAAGGAAGGAATGAACCGCTTATTGCACTTGTGTGGAGGGCATCATCAATGCAGCGTTACTTCTGAAAACTGGAAAGCAGGCTGGATAGTGTAATCATCTGGGAGAAAGGTTGGCTCCCTCTCAGACAGAATAAAGGGAACCAGCACTACAGTTCCCACTGCAGCAATCAGGATTTGGAAAAACAGAAGGTTACAGAGGCAACCCCCGAGGCACAGATCCGTGGTATTTCCCAGGTCTTTCAAGCACATTTAATTGTGCACATGGAAAAGAATGGCATCATTATTTAATCCAAAATACAATAACAACAATAGATTGCTCATGTAGGCGCATAAGTCCCCTGCAGAGAATTTAATGTGCATGTTGCCTTTACCCACATATTCAGCCACGGCAGTGGGAATGGGGGCCAGCCCATTCTTGTGGCCTGGGAAGAGAGAACATGGATGCCTATGGTTGTTATCACAGCAAAAGGGGGGAAAACAAAAGAAAGCCCAAGGGTAGAGCTACGACTCCACTTAAGACTAATGCATATCTTTATTTTTGTCCTCGGCAATAACCCAAAGAAATAACTGATGCCACTGAAAGACTGCTGTCATCCCTGGTAGAGACTCATCAATTATTATTAAGTATTGCACGGTTCAGGTCAAGATATAATATGTCTGAGAAAAACCGTGGCACCTCCTTTTAATCTTGCGTAGAAAACAATTAAAGTATATAAAGCACATTATTAAAATATGTAAAATTTATAATTTAATTATAAGATTGCATAGCTTTATGATCTAATAGTTCTGCTGTATTTTGCATATTAGTGAACAATTGCTTTCTTAAAGCACACAGTAGAATCATTTACTTGATGCTGGAGAATAAGTTAATTATGGATTCCCTGTATATGACTAATGGATTTAATAATCACTTTACTGTAGAATTAACTTATACTTCCCTGTGCTTATAGCACTAATGATGATATTCATAAAAGTTATATTTTTTAAAAAATGTAAGATTGGCACAAAAAGAGGAACCAATGTACAACTTGGTTTTAGAGCCAGCAGTTCTAAATAGATCGTTCAGAGCCATCAAGGCCCTCTCCTTGCTCCATAATAAATCATACACACCCTCTCCACCCCCCACCCCCGCCACCAACCCTGCCTCCATTGGCTTTATTAAGGGAATTTATTTTATTTAAGGGAAGACGAAATGCTTGCCAGATGCATTTAGTGAAGCTTCTGATTTTTTTAACCTCAGTTGTAGGTCACAATGAGGATTATTCACTTATATCTATTTCATGGCACTCGGGGAAGCCCCATATGTGCTAAGATCCCATTGGGTTGCCCAAGTCCCTCTTTTTGTCCTCAGCTTCATTCTCTTGAAGCCACTCATTTTTTTCCTTCAGCCAGAACAAACAACACTGGTGGAAGGAGTAGCGGGAATGTTCTCTGTTTAAGGAGAAGTGTTCCTAGCACTGCCCTTCTGAATTTATATCCTTTCTAACCACCAGCACCATCAGCAGCAGCAGCAGCAGCATCACCGCCATCTGCACACCATCATCACCATCAACTCTACCACCACCACCACGACTACCATCATCATGACCATCATCATCATCACCACCACCATCATCATCATCATCACCGTCATCATCACCACCACTGGCACACCATCATCACCATCAACTACCACCACCACCACCACTACCATCATCATGACCATCATCATCATCATTGACATCATCACTATCACCACCATCACCTGGATTCTTCTTCCTCACAGAATTAAGCAATGAAAGATCTGGATTTTATTTTCAGTTCTGCCAGCTTACCAGTGGGGATGACCTTAAGGGGGTCATGAAATTCTCCAAACCTGTTTCCAAGGTTCTAAGATGTGAAAACTGACTCTGAATGTCCTTTGTTCTCTGTCAAGTCCTAAATACAGTCAGTGTATTGTTTTAGTAACCCCTCTTACCCAAATGTACACTACTCACCCCTCCATGAATTACTCTGCCAATTCTGGCATGGAGGTTAAATATTTTGGAAGAAAAGAACTACGGCTTACCCTTTGATTTACTGTACGGAGCTGTAGAGTGTAAATTCTTAAGGACCTGAGGGATTATAATTTCCTTTATGACAGAGACCGTAGCTATTGCTGCGAATCCTTGAATCCCTGCCTCATGCCTCCACCAATCTCTTCCAGTATAATGCTCTGTTGAGAGTACAATCATGAATGGTAATGACAGGCTGCCAGGAAATTTGACCTAGCCCCTAGCAGGGACTCAGGAGCCCTAAGAGTACCATTTCCTGCCCCACTGCTGGGTTCTTCACAAGGCACCAGATACTCCAGATACTCTTTCCCTCCACCTCAGCACACTAAAGGAGTAAACTAATCTTCTTTATAAAATACTGAATCGCTTTGACAAGTGAGAAATCCACAAAGTTTTGCCTTTGTTTTTTTCAATATATAATGTCATTAGAGGGAAGATTTTAAGCTAAATTTTCAAGATTTCACCTACGTCCTCCTTGGCTAATTAAAATGTAATTGGTAAATGGTAGGCTGAATTAAATGTTCTCACCCCTTTAAGTCCCTAAAGTTTTTGTTTGTTTGTTTAATGAACTTTATTTACAACATAACTTCCCTCTACACCCCACTCCCCAGCCACAGTTAAGACACTTTTGGGGCAACTGGAGTGATTTGTTCATACTGATTGGTCATACAAAATACTCAGGATACTTCCTGAAATTCATTTTTCTCATTAGAAGATCTAACACCTAAACCCCTTGCCCAAAGTTATGCCTCTTCTCTTCATCCACAGCCGTAAACTTTTGGCCCAAAGCAATGCTTCTGAGATTGCACTGTGCAGACCCATCACCTGGGGTCACGGTCAAATGCCTGCCCTGACTCAGTGGGGCCCAGATTCTGCATTTCCTGTCAACTCCCAGGGGAAGCAGGTGAGCTGTTGGTCCTGAGCCACACTTTGAGTAGCAAGAACCGAAACTTTTTGTGGATCAGCCTTGAAATAATACCTCCTTAATTTTATACCCAGAACATTCATATTGTATAATTTTTCATGCAAGAGACAAACATTTAAACTTTAAAATTTCTACTACGCAGAAATAAGTTTATTATTCTTTTTCTTTGAAACACTAAAACTCACTACTCTTCATCTCTGTCTCCACTTCATCTCCATTTTGGTCTCATATTCCCTTCTCTTTTTTCAACCTGCTCCACAAACTAAAATATGTTGAACGTTACAGGAGCATAACTGCCTCTGGTTTCCAGGTATCTTTTGCCTTTCGGTTGTTAAATAACATCTAAAATGTCTTGGATTTATATAATACTTTATGCCTTACAAAGGGTTTGCATGCACTTATTTCATAAAAATAAGTTCATGTCTGGGGAGAGAGAGAATGATAATGTGAAAAAAGTAGCTGGACTTTGGAGAGAGATACACCTAGGTACAAATCCTGGCTCTGTAAATATTCAATTGTGGGCACATTATTTAACCTCTTGGCTTAAATTTTCTCATTTGTCAAGGGGGGTTGTAAATAGCTGCATCATAAGCTAGTTTTAGGTTAAGGTTGGGGTGGTGTGGTTTCAAAGGAAACTGATGAGCCAAGACTTGGAACCCAAGGGCTACTTCACGTGGGTCCCCTTCAAACTCACATCCAGCTACCTGTGTAGGCATCTCTCAATGCCCTCTGTCCTGCATAGCTGTCCTTCTCCACAATGGCAACCGGCATCAGACAGTATCTGCTCCTTTCCTCTTTATCTCCCAACCTTTCACATTTCCTCTATAAAACCCGCTGCTTTTGTGAAGCATGCAGCTAGATTTCAACTGATCAAACAAGACATGATGACAAATCTAAGAAAAATGACACCAGCCTTTTGAAGAAAACCAAAATCAATTCCCTCCCCTCCCCACCCCTTTTCCAGCTGTTATCTTACCTCATCTATCATACTTAGACAGAAATCCATACGTCTAGTTTAAATCACTGTTTCTCAGGCAACAGCCAGGCTACTTAGCAAGAGTCTAAAGCAAGCCAATATAATATTCTGCCTAGAGTGATATTCGGTCAAAGGTTACTGTGCCAGAGTAGGTTAATTATTCTAAGAGGACTTACTTTTACTATAATTATTGATTGCCACGAACTAATGAAAAAAAAAAGCTGCTATTTATTAAGTGCATCTGTATCCCCTAGAAACTTTTACATGAGTATCTCATTTCGCCCTCATCACAACTCTGAAATTTTTCCAGTTTTAAGAAAATTTTAAGATCAAGTTGGTCAAAATCACAAGCTGGTGATAGGCTGAGCCAACACTCAAACCAAGCCATATGTGATTATCTGATTGTGTTCTGTTACTATTACTTTTTTTTTTAAGTAGGCTCCACACACAGTGTGGAGCCCAACTCGGGGCTTGAACTCACTATCCTAAGGATCAAGACCTGAGCTGAGATCAAGAGTTGGACACTTAACTGACTGACTGAGCCACCCGGGCACCCCCTATTACTATTACTTGTAATTTAAAATTTATGTTTAGCCAAGTAATATGTGCATATAATAATAAAGAGATCCACAAGACTTAGAGCAAATAGCAGCAATCCCTTGCTTATCCCTTCCCAACTGTAATTCCTATCCCCCAGAGGAAACTTTTTGACTGCTTTTTCTGCTATTTACCTTTATATTTCTTTTAAAGCATGCTTAAATGCTATTTCTTAATTTTTCAACTTTTCAATTATAATTGACCTACTACCATGAAAGATGAAAATTTAACTCTCAACTACCATGTCCCCCAACAATTTCCCTTTTCCCTCCTCCTAGTATAATTAGATTTGTTTTTGTTAAGTCAAAAGTCAATGTTTATATTGGTTTGGACATAGAAATGTTATTCACAGCTGAACAACAGTAACAGTACAGCCTGATAACTTTTCTTGTATAACAGTTTTTCTTGGAATTAATACTTACGTCACCATTCCACTTCTTTAATATTTCATATTTCTGTTACTAATTCATCCCCAGCTCTTTGCCAGAACCATAAAACTCTCAAATGTACCAAGTGATTTATGGTTTTTCAGTTTGTGCATGTTTTGTTTTGTTTTGCACCCACATTCATCTTACAGGCCTAAACTACCAATCCACACTGATTGCTCTCGAAGTCTGTTATATTCATTGTGCTAGGCTCTTAGCAGGCTCTTTCAACCCAGAGATGCATGTCCTTCAGGTTTCCTGTATGGTTTCTTTGATAATTTTCTTCCCTTTGATAGTATCTCTGTTCTCTATTTCTGTTTTTTCTTTTTTTTTTTAAGATTTTATTTATTTATTCAACAGAGAGAGAGACAGTGAGAGAGGGAACAGAAGCGGGGGGAGTGGGAGAGGGAGAAGCGGGCTTCCTGCAGAGCAGGGAGCCCGATGCAGGGCTCGATCCCAGGACTCTGGGATCATGACCTGAGCCGAAGGCAGACGCTTAACCGAGCCACTCAGACGCCCCATCTGTTCTCTATTTTCTGAACTATTAGTTAGATGTTGGACTTCCAGAAAAGATCCTCTGTCTCATCTTTTCTTGCCTCCCTTTTTTGCCTTTTTAGTATATATTCTACATGATTTCTTCAACTTTTCCTTCCAACTAATGGGTTACTTATTTGTAGTATTTTATTTTTCATTTCCAAGATCATTTCTTCTTCTCTGAATGTTTCCTTATTATGGCATCCTGTGCTTGTTCCAGAAATGCAACATTTTCTTTTCTCTAAGGATATTAGTTATAGGCTTTTTAAAATTATAACTTTTTAAAAAATTTTTCTTCTCTCTAAAGTTTCTATTTCCTCAAGTAGTATTTTTTCTGTTCGCTTGTTTGGCTCTCATCTTTCATATTAAAGGCTCCCCTTTTGCCTGTTATCACTCTGAGGCACTCTTAAATATGACACGGAAGCTCCGTGGACAGAACATCTAACTCGTGAGCTTTCTAAGAGAGTGATAAAAGGGTGATGAGGTGGTGAGTCAGCTTTTTCACTGATATCCAAAGTCACTATCCAAAAGTTATATTCCCCAAGGACATCAATTTCTTCCTTGGAAGATAGGAACCTGGCTACCAGCATCCCTGGAGCCCAGAGGGAAAATGGGCATGCGGTCTCCCAGTTTAGTAGACTGACTTACACTAAATCTCCTGATCCAGCCTTTTACCCCTGGCCACAGCTGAGCAAAACTTGCAAGAAATTAAACTCGAAGGTTTTTATTGTTGTTTTTTTCTTAACTGGTTACCAGAGAGGGGACCTTACTGTTCTATATGCTAACTTTCAAAACCTGTTTTCAGCTCCACTCCACAGCCTTGACTCCAGAGGTTCCTGTTGCTGTTGAATCTTGACATTGAGGAGTTCTGCAGTGTAATGTGGCTGGCTTCCTGTCACCCTCTCCTACTACAGGTATCTAGCTTCCCACTCCCTCTGCTGTGCTAAATCAGTAACCGCCTGCTCATTTGCTTTCCATTTGCTTTCCAGCTCATTTGCTTTCCAGCTTCCAACATTGATATCCACATTTGCTATGGAGCCCTCTCCCGTTCTCTTTGTCCTCATTAATGTGTATTTTTCAAATTCCTTCAGTATCATTTTAGTGGGATGTGAGGAGGGGACAGAAATACATATGAGAGCTCATTTACCATGTTTGACCAGAAGTCCAATTCTTTATTCTTTTTAGCAGTTATTTTAGAATCATAGCATATTAAATAATGGCTTAAAACCTCACTTGACTCTCAAATAAACAGAGGCCAATTAGGTTGGGCCATTGATTTTTTTTTTTTTTTTAGATTTACTTATTTGAGAGAGTGAGCAAGCGAGAGAACACGAGCAGGGGGAGGAGCAGAGTGTGAGGGAGAAGCAGGCTCCCCATTGAGCAGCGTGCCCAAGGCAAGGCTCGATCCCAGGACCCTGAGATCATTACCTGAGCTGAAGGCAGATGTTCAACCCACTGAGCCACCCAGGTGCCCCCATAGGTATTTTTTAGTATTTTATAAAATAATAGCCTAGGTGTATGAACATGTAAGTCTAGATCTTAGGACTAGAGCAGAAGGAAGGAAAAAAAGGGAGGGAGGGAGAAGGGGAAAAAAAGAAAGAATGGAAAGTGTCTAAATTTTTTTTAATCACACATGATAATAAATAAACTTTATACCTTATATAATTTTTCTTCATTAATACTTCTTGGCCTTCACTATTAGGTGGTATAAAACGATTTTATTCTCATACCATAACTGTCTTGAGATTTGCCTTCCAGAACCAACAGGAGGCAAAAACTACACTTTCATTGCCAGGAATGTAGTTTGTTTTAAACCCAAAAGCTGTCCTTAATAAAACTGCAGCCAAGAAGAGGATTTGTGGATTTTAAAATATCCTATGGATCTTCTGTAGACTTGGAATCTGAGGTCAATATTGGCTTGAAATCATCTGTGGCAGACGCGTGATTTTTTTTTTTTTTTTTGGAGGGAAAGAATAAAAGGAAGAAATGAGGACTTTTTTTTTTTTTCCTCTTGGCTCAAAACCAAATATTCAAGGCTTATGCTCACTTCCTTTGAATGAAGCCTCTGGTAAGTATAGTGGTCCTTGCAGCCCTGCTACGTGATTTGCAGTCCCCCCAGTTTGCATCATGGGAGCTGGGTGACATTACTCAGGGGAAACAATGACTAAGGAAAATGTGATTTAAAACTCTGCTTCTAGCCTGCAAACTGCCTGTCTGGGACTGTGTTGGATCAATGCAGCTGCTGCTTAGAACGTGGGAATGTGGAAGGTAAGCTCTGTGACTTGGGCAGAAAAAGTCACTTCCATGGTCAGTGTGGGCACCACCTGATATGTGTCCTGGATACAGAGGAGCTGACGGTTGGAACCCGCCCCCAGCCCCAAGCCATGAGGCATCTCTGTGAACCAGGAAAGCGTCTGTGGGCCTGAAGGGAAGGAAAGACCTGTGAGAATGTCTGCCAGTTCAAGGAGCTAAACCTTCAGAAGAGCATCAATATTGGCATGAAACACAAAGGATCTCCTGAATCAGGTAATACAGAATCCCCATACCATTCCCTTGAATTTTTAAAGAATAAAGAATATACGTCTTGGGGCGCCTGGGTGTCTCTGTCATTGGGCGCCTGCCTTCGGCTCAGGTCATGATCCCAGGGTCCTGGGATCGAGCCCCGCATCCGGCTCCCTGCTCAGCGGGAAGGCTGCTTCTCCCTCTCCCACTCCCCCTGCTTGTGTTCCCTCTCTCGCTTGTCTGTCTCTGTCAAATAAATAAATAAAATCTTAAAAGAAAAAAAAAGAATATACGTCTCTGCGTATGTTTTCTCTTTCTGACATTGACTGTGTACGTTGAAATGATGAAAGAGCCTGATATTTTTTGTGGTTACACTCTGACTTAATTTCCAGGTTATGTGACCTCCCACAGATCTAAAACACTCAGGTATGAAGAACTTCGTGGTCCCGAACTTGATTTAGTGCTCCGTAGATAAAATTATACAAGAATAAAAAAATTAACTGTACTAGAGCTCAACTATGTGACTTTATCGAGTAATAGGAAATGTTTCTGTGTTTATACATTTCATAACATTAATAGGGTTTTCTTTATCTTTTCTACAGTTATCATGCAAAATCAACTAAATTTTAATTTGGTGATATCTAAATGGAATTAAAAATAATAAGAGGCAATACAAGGTAAATGCCTTGATAAACATGAATTATATCTGTGTGGGACTTAACACTTTTTTAAAAGTGTGGACATGGCATATAATCAATTGAATGAAATTTCATTTTGGTGTGAGAGTCAAAACTAATAACATTTGAAAGAACCACATTAAATAGATTGTAAATCTACATTACTTAGTAAGTAAGTAGGAAAGACTTCCTATGTCATTTGCATTTATTTGGGGGCACTTAAGAGCCATAACAAGATAAAATAAAGTTCTTATAAGGCTGCATTTTTCTTGACAGGATAAAGAAGCCAATGTAAACATAAAACTACTCGACTCATTGGGGAAGATGAAGAAAAATAAAGCAACTTTCACAGAGATAGTTCTACAGCCTCACATTAATATAATTCATTCTTCAAAAATGAGTCATTCCAATTTCTTTTTTTTTTAAAGATTTTATTTATTTATTTGAGAGAGAGAGAAAGAGCACAAGCAGAGGGGAGAGGGAGAAGCAGGATCCCTGATGAACAGGGAGCCCGACATGGGGCTCGGTCCCAGGACCCTGGGATCATGACCTGAGCTGAAGGCAGATGCTTAACCCACTGAGCCACCCGGGTGCCCCGAGTCATTCCAATTTCTTAGAGATTTTCACATGTCTTAATGCATGTTCTCTAGAGCTTTAAATTGCTCACTAAACACTTCATAATACAGTTCTGGAGATAGCTATTAAAGGAATAGGGCAAGTTCAACAGTTATATCAATACCCAGAACCTACTGTGTGTTATCAGATGCTCACACTATAAATACATGTATTTCAGAATATGATCATTTCACTTAGTTTTCAAAAGTCCATAGGTGCAATTTTTCCTACTACATTTGTTCCTAACAAGTAAAAATTGGAGATCTCTAGAAGCAGATTCCCAGAATGAAATAAGGCTTAACCAGCCATGTCCCCACTATAATAATGTCAACTCATTCCGATACAGTATTAGAAGTGCAAATACAGATACACAGTTTGCAGAGCGATACAGTACTGGATGTGCTGAAATTCAAAACTCCGGAGAATTACACAGTTTAGCAAAGACAATATTTTTGCCTAAGATCCATGTGTTCAAAATAATCTCTCCCATCAGCAATAACCTATTATTGGGAATGTATTCTGCTGTAAATGAGGAACAAGAGGTCTTTTCTCCAGAGTAATAGAACCACAGTGACATGTGAAGTCTAGTGATCCTGATATCATTATCATATTTATTATTAATGAGCATTCATAAGACAAGGCTTTCCAGTGTCCATCTTCTTCTTCTTCTTCTTTTTTTTTTTACATTTTTAAATTAGGGTAGCTCCTCTAGTATTACTTTTAAGGCCATCAAAACTAGCTTTCAGAAATCTTCAACATCATTTGTTTCACCGAATCACAACTTCTCAATGAAATCTGTGAGTTCCTAGAGCTGAGAAGATGAGTCTAAAAGAGCTGGTGATGTCAATGATTTGGGAATACGCAATCTTACCATTTTTTATTTGGTCACCCCCTCCATACCCTATTTTCTAACTTCTACATGGAAAACAATGCCATTTGAAATTAAAGTTTAAGAAAATAAATTCAGAGAGTAGAATTCTTTCCGAATCTTGTGATAAGCTTCTAAAACTTCACCACATTTACAAAAACATATTTAACCATTATTTTGTTAATTTATGTTAATACATTCCTATAATGGTCTGAATGCACGAGCTCTGCAAAATGACCAACTTCCCAACATAATTTATGATTTTTTTACATACATAAGAAACAATTTGCAATTATTTTAGCATACTGATGTATACTGATCGGCAATAAGCTAAAATCCTTTAAAATAGTTTCAAGACTGTATTTTACTTAACTCTGGCTCAATGATCTTGAGTTAAATAATACAAACCTAATGTTTAACAGTCCATTGGGTATGATTTTCTTTGGGGTTTTGGCAGATAATATGATAGATTGAGTTTGAACTTTAATCACAGTAGGGCTATGGAAAGTCTGTGAGACCTTTTGCATACAAAGCAGGTAGATTTATCATGAGTGATAATTAGCACAGGTTATTGTGAGCATATAGTTTGTAATACAGAAAAATTAAAGGGCCAGCTTTGCTGGTTAATATGTGACATTAGCTGAACAATGAAGTCATACAAGAGTCTTCTTTAGCCAAGCATAAAGTAATTGATTTGTGGGCAACTCAGGGTTAAAACTAAATAGGTTTGATTCATTTACGTCCAAGAAAAGGTTACTGTTGTTAGCCATCAAAAAGTACTCCCCAAAGATGAAAAACAAAAAAGAAAAGTATTACCAAATATTAAGAGCTTTTAGCACAAGATAGGACAAAAAAATTTGGTGGTTAGGAGAGCTAAGCTAAACCATCTATTCTTTGTGAGTTTCTTGATATAAAATGTACTCCCTAATGTTGAGAAGCAACAATTTAACACCAGTCCACTTTTTGTTTTATTTCTTATCCCATTTATTTTTGATTGGATGCTCACAACTTAATACTTCCAAGGGCCACATAGGGTAGCTTTGCCCTACAAAAGGGGGATTTATGTGATTTCTAGCTTTTTTATTTGGTGCCCTTGGCATCGACATTCCTGCTTTCCTGGGACGAAAAAGAAAAATTACTTTAATGTTAAATTGACTGATGGCCCATTCTGATTTCCTGAGATTACTGCTAATGAAAAAATACTTAACATTAAGAAATAGAAACTATGGAATATAAAATTTACAAAAGCTAACTGCTTTTAAAGGACCATATCATCCATTAAATAATTATACAATGTCAGCTTGTATCAATTGCTATCTAGACTGCAACAAAGAGTGAAGTAAGTGGGCAAGAAAATTCATATAGCTAGATTTAAAGATGGCTTGACTTTTTTTTTTTACCCTGGGCCATAACAAAGTCAATTTCCAAGATGTTGTATCACTTAGGATAAAACCAAGCTATGCAACGATGATAATACATTTTTTTTCAGAAAGAACTTTTAGCATACATAATTAAACATTAATTAAACATATGTGTATATTTTGAGTTTTATCCTCCAAATGGATAAAAATGTCCTCTGTAGCAACTTATAGAAGTTTAGGATATTTTTAATGTGATTTCGTTAAAAAATAAAAATAACACTGAAATAGAATTTACCATATTCTTAGTTGCTGTATTTCATTCCTGGATAAAGGGTCTGTTTTAGATTTAGCTCCATTATTGAAATAAAATTATAAAGCTAGTTATGGTGTAATGGGAAAAATGAGATACATGGGAAAATGTTATCGGAAACGTAATGGGAAAAATATTTACTTTGTAGACAGACAAACCTTATTTAAATCTCGGCTCTGCCACTTAATGATGTGACTGACCTTGGGTAAGGTGCTTAACTTCGTTAAAGTCACCTGTAAAATAAGAAAATATCTACCTTGCCAGCTGGTAGTGTTAAATAAGAATTGACAAAGCTTGGTACACAAATGTTCAAAAATATGTTTCCCTTTCTCCCAACCACAGAGAGAAAATGAGATCCTAGAGTAATGACTATTTTTATCCCTTATATTATAAAGAACGGCTTTTGTATTTTTTGATATTGTCCATTATCTTGTTAACAGTTTTATTGAGCTTTATTTCACATACCATACAACTCACCCACTTAAAGTGTACAGTGCATGGCTTTTAGTATATTCACAGAACTGTGCAACCATGGCCACAATCAATTCTGTTCACCACAATAAATTTTGTATTTCCATTACCCCCAAAAAGAAACCTCACTCCCCTTAGTCATCACCCTCCAACCCTCCCATCTTGTCCAGCCCTAGACAATCACTAATCCACTTTCCTAAACTGAACATTTCATATAAGTGGAATCATACATTATGTGGTCAATTGTGACTGACTTCTTCCCTTAACATGTTTTCAAGGTTCATGCATGTTGTAGCATGTGTCAATATCGTTCCTTTTTATTAGAATAATATTCCATTGTATCTATACACCACGCTTTATCATTCTTCAGTTGATGGGTATTTGGGTGGTTTCCATTTGGGTAGAACTGCTGTATTAGATGGTAACTCTCTGTTTAACTATTTGCTAAACTTCCAGACTGTTTTTCAGAGCATCTGCAACATTTTATATCCCCACCAGCAGTGTATTAGGGTTCCATTTTCTCCACATCTTTGCCAACACCTCTTATTATCTGTTTTGTTTTGTTAAATTATAGCTATCTCAATGTGTGTGAAATGGTATCTCAATGTGTTTTTGAGCATCTTTTCAAGTGCTTACTGGCCATCTGTATATCTTCTTCATAGAAATGTCTACTCAGATCTTTTGTACCTTTTTAGTTGGGTCATTTGTCTTTTTATTATTGAATTGTAATAGTTCTTTATATATTCTAGATACAAGCCCCTTATCACATGTGGTTCCTTTTCCCCCCATTATTTTCCTGTTTTTTTCACCTCAACATTCCCCACCCAACTTGGTACAACATCTTCACAGCTTTATTCTTACCAGGTCTTTTAGAATTTTTAACAAATTCTTTCCCATCCTAAGTAATCCATATTCAATTAAATGACAGGCATTTCTGAATAAGTTTATAATGCAAGGTTTCTTTGTCACTGGGATTCCCCTTTCCATCCTGCTTAAGTACTACATATATTTTTGTGGCAATTTTGGCTAAAAGTCTACCATTTGAGTAGGAAAAAAAAGCCCTCGCTTATTTGTGCCAATTGAATTTATATATGCACAAGTTATTTGCAAAAAAAATTTCTTTAGACACGAAATCCATTTTTTTGACATAAATTCCTCACTTAATTTTTCTTCTTATAGCTCCTGTTATTTTTTTGCCTCCTCAAAATACAGAGAACTTCACTCAAGATACTGTCACTTTTGGTTGTAAAATTTCATCCTATCCAGTGCTATGTGTAGAGAGGCACGGGGTGGCTGAGTGATAGACATTGGGGAGGGTATGTGCTATGGTGAGCGCTGTGAATTGTGTAAGACTGTTGAATCACAGACCTGTACCTCTGAAACAAATAATACATTGTATGTTAAAAAAAAAAAAAAAGAAGATAGCAGGAAGGGAAAAATGAAGGGGGGGAAATCGGAGGGGGAGACGAACCATGAGAGACTATGGACTCTGAGAAACAAACTGAGGGTTCTAGAGGGGAGGGGGGTGGGGTGGTGGGTATTAGAGAGGGCACGTTCTGCATGGAGCACTGGGTGTTATGCGCAAACAATGAATCATGGAACACTACGTCAAAAACTAATGATGTAATGTATGGTGACTAACATAATAAAAAAAATGCAAAAAAAAAAAAAAGAAAAAAGAAGAAGGCAGACAAACTGGCCCTTCCTGGGGATGATGGGTGTATTTCGATGTAGGTATTTGAGTTATTTGAACAGTACACATAGGCAATGAGTATATTTGTTGATGATGTTAATGAATTCTTTCCTCCAGATCACATTTTAAGATTTGAGTTTGGAATATTAAAATGTTTCCACTGTAATCATGTCAGGAAATATAATAATAACTTATATATTCCAAGTATTAGATTTACAAAATCATTCCACATGTATGATCTCATCAATATGACTTAGAGGTCTGCACATGGTGACAGAGAAAAAGGATGAAAGGGGGAGTGTAGTGTTTTTCAAAGTGTGGCTCAGAGACCACAGTCACAGGATCATCTTGACACTCTGGTGAAAGGACCAACTGCAGGACCCAACTGTAGCCAAAAATGATCCAGGATCTAGGGAGTGTGCCTCACAAATCTGCCTTTTAAAATAATTGTTCCAGATGGCCCCAATTTATGCTAAAGTTTGACAACCACTGATATAAACTAGTAAACAAATAAATAAATGAACTGCATAATATGTTTCAGAATGAAAAGACCGTGAGCCAATTACTTAACCTCTTTGACCCTGTTGTCTCACCTTCTCAGGAACATCTCAGAATTGTTTAATAATGAATATATGTCAATCACTCAGTGCACTGCATTGCCCAGAGTAGGCACTCAATAAATAGTAGTTATCAGTTTTTTAAACCACACCTCTAGGGCATTCTTCTCAGAATAATAATGGGTGGAGAGAGAAACAGTGCACACAAAGCAGCGAGGACAATCATGTCATGCAAATCACTCAGTGTAACTGTGCAGGGGGCATGAGTGGGAGTAATAATAAATAAATCTGGAAATGAAGGATTGGGCTAGATAAGAGGACCCTACATTCAGAGTACAGAGTTGGGGTTTTTCACAGTAAGCCATGAAGTTATTGAAGGGTTATTTGTTTTATTATAAGAATTTAGGGTTATTTATTTTATTATAAGAATTTTCTAGCATCATCAAAAGTAGAGAGAACAGTATAATAAAGCACATTATTCAGATTTAATAATTATACATTACTCAGATGCAATAATTACCAATATTTTGCCATATTGACTTGTCCATCTCTTTTTTATTTTGATTTTTTCTTTGCCAAAATATCTTAAATCTATCCCCAGCTTTCATGTTCTTTCACCTTCCATCCCTCAGTATAGGTCTATAAAATATATGACACTTTCATACACAATCACAATTCCTTTATCATACCAAAAAGGTTAACAGTATTTCTTTGGCATCATCTACCACCCAGTCCATAATTTCCACATTTCCCCAATTGTCTAAAAAATGTCCTTTTATAGTTAGTTTTTAAAATTTAGGTTCCGGGGTACCTGTTTGGCTCAGTTGGTTAAGCATTTGCCTTTGGCTCAGGTCATGATCCCAGGGTCCTGGGATGGATCCCTGCATGAGGCTCCCTGCTCAGCAGGGAGCCTGCTTCTTCCTCTCCTTTGCCCCTCTCCCTGCTTGTGCTCTCTCACTCACGTTCTCTCTCTCTCTCTCTCTCAAATAAATAAAATCTTAAAAAAAATAAAAATAATTGGGCTCCAAACACAGTCTACACATCACAGTTGGTTATTTGTTTTCTCAAATCTCTTTAATCTAAAAAAGTGCCCTTACCCATCCTTATTTTCTATGTCATTGGCTTATTGCAAAACCAGGTGATTTGTTTACATAAAATACTACATGTTCTGGATTTGTCTGTGGGCTCCCTTGGGAGTGGGGATGGACATTTAACTTATTTTTTTGTCCCCCCACACTTCCTATAAGTCGATGTTTTCTCTGAGACTTATTTAGATTCAGGTTCAGCATTTTGGACAAGAGCCCTTATGGGGGTGCTGTGGACATCCTCTTGCATCACAGCAGAAGGCATACCAGGTCTGGTTGTCCTACTTTCAGTAATGCTAATATTGGTCAGTTGTTTCAGGAGGTAAAAGCCTGATCCCCCTGTGACAAATCCTCAACAAAATATCAGCAATCTGAATTCAACAATACATTACAAGAATCACACACTATGACCAAGTGGGATTTATTCCAGGGATGCAAGGATGGTTCAATATAAGCAAATCAATAAGTGTGCTACACTACAGTAACAAAATGAAGGATAGAAATTATATGATCACCTCAATAGATACAGGAAAAGCATCTGACAAAATTTAACATCCTTTCATAATAGAAAACCCCACAAACTAGGGATAGAGAGAATGCACCTCAACATAATACAGGCCATATATGACAAACCTATAGCTAACATCATGCTCAATGGTGAGCTGAAAGCTTTTCTTCTAAGATCAGGAATAAGACAAGGATGGCCATTTTCACCACTTTTACTCTAACATAGTACTAGAAGTTCTAGCTATAGCAATTAGGCAAGAAAGAGAAAATATAGGCATCCAAATCAGAAAGGAAGAAGTAAAACTGTCTCTATTTGCAGATGACATACATAGAAAACCCTCAACACTCCACCAAAAAATTGTTTGAACTAATAAATGAATTCAGTAAAGTTTCAGGATTCAAAATCAATACACATAAATCAGTGGTATTCCTATACACTAACAACAAACTATCAGGAAAAAAAGTTAAGAAAGCAATCCCATTTACAGTAAAATCAAACAGAACACAATACTTAGGAGTAAATTCAACCAGGAGTTGAGAGATCTTTCATCGTGTTAGTACTTGTGGAGATTACAGGCTAGTTGTTTTGTAGAATGTCTCTAAATTTGAGTTTGTCTAATGTTTCCTCACAATTAGAGTCAGGGTATGCACCTTTTGCAAGGCTACTACAGAGATGGTATTGCGTTCTTCCTATTGCATTCTGTCAAATGGCACACGATTTAGATTTGTCCCATTATTAATGTTATCCACATTAATCACTCAATTAAAGGGAGCAGATGACAGACTTCTGGACTGATAAGTTACTCTTTTTTACTTTTTAATTAATTAGTATTTTGTGAGGAACTACTGTGAGACTCTGTAAACTTTCAATTTATTCATTTATTTACTTATATTAATATGGACTAATATTAGTATATTATTTAGGTTTCTTATTTTATTAAATGAGTTATAATTTATTACTATCATTATTTATTTTGATGCCTGAATTGTTCTAGATTTGGCAAGTGGGAGCTCCTTCAAGTTGTCTCCGTGTCCTTTTGACGTGCCCCCTTCATTCTTTGAGGATTTCCTTACTTTCTGACAAGATGTTCCAGATTTATCTTGTGCTTACATGCCTTAATGTGGAATCAGCCATTTTTCCAAGGAGTCCTGGTTCCTGTAAGTGGGAAATAGTATTTAGAAGCCAAGTTCTGGATGTTAGTTGTGCTCATGGCTATTTGAGTGCTGCTGACCTCAGGCATT
The DNA here is from genome assembly GCF_002201575.2 of Neomonachus schauinslandi. NCBI lineage: Eukaryota > Metazoa > Chordata > Mammalia > Carnivora > Phocidae > Neomonachus > Neomonachus schauinslandi. The sequence goes on along the minus strand of NC_058409.1, from coordinate 91,271,031 downwards.
CTCAGTAGGGATATTTGTGGGACACATGCACACATACACACACACCTAAATTTATTTCTATATTTATGTCTATATAGTGAAAACCATGAATTTTCACTGATACTTTCAATCCAACACCACAGGGTTCATTCTAGTTATCCCTCTTTCCGTATTTGCAACTCCCTTCTCCTACAGTGAGAAATTTGGTTTCCATTATTCTTAATATATTTATTTATTTCATCAATTCCCTAGTATGTAACCAGTTTCCCGACTCCACTACCAACTTCTCCCCTACCCCAAGTAGGGGCTCCAATACCCCTTATCAGGGCACCACTGTACATGAAAACCCTCCTCACCTTGCTCAGGCTCTGACTCCCCACACCTAGCTAGCCTCACCCACATACCTGCATGGATGCTTTTCTCAGATCTGTTAAGCTCTAAAGTCTTATGCTGTGCCCCCCTTCAATGCATGGATACCCTTTTCATACCACTGGGGCTCCAAATCTCTACAACAGGCAAAAACTCTGCATAGATGTCTTCCTCCCCTGCTGTCTCTGACACCGCAAGAAAAACCAGACCACTCTCATGCATAGTCACTCTCCTCATCCCATTCAGGATCTGATACCCTTGTCAACCAGCCCTCCTACACAAAAGTTCTTTTCCCCTTGCTTGTCCCACAGTGGCTCCCCCAATCTTCTTTTGCAACCCTGGTGTGGACCTTGCTCCACACTGTTAGATGGCTTTAGGACTATCCCAGAGTATGCATTAAGTCTCAAAAATATAATATAATATAATCAAAATATAATTAATTCTCAAAAGTATTCTGAGTGAATAATAAACTATATGGTCAACTTGTGTATAAGTCAATCTGGGAAAGCATTTTTAGGAGCAGTATTTTATATGCCTGAAGGACAAATTTTTGTCTTTTCTACCTCTCCTAGTTATAGAGAATACTGATAGTTCATTTAACGTTGTTATTAAATACGTTTCATTTTTAATAGTGAAAAAGAGTAGACAAACCTAAATTTCCTTCAGGAGAGGACTGATTAAATAAATCATGGTATATATGATAGCTACATACAGTGAAATATTAAGGAGTTCTTGAAAAGAAATGAGGTAGATCTATAATACTGACATGGAAGATACCTAAAATATACTGTTAAGCAGAAAAATCAAGGTATAAAACAGTATCATAGCATGATCTCATTTGTATGAAAGAAAAAAATGTTTGCCCACATATTTTTGTGCAGAGACAGAGGCTTGGAAGGACACATTAAATTGAGATGGGTTATTTTTGAGCAGCTGCCATTCTTGGCAACTTTTACTTCTGATTTTGTATAATTCTGTACCACTAGGTTTTATACAAAAATCATGGATTTCTTTTATAATCAGGAGAAGGTAATAGAAATACTCTTTTAAAATAAGTTGCTACAATTGGAAAGGACTAAGTGTATCATCAGTATTGATTGATCTTCCCTAAGCTCCTAAGTATGGCATAACCTAATCTTGGGAATGGCTGTGAATGTGTGTTGGGGCAGGGGAGATATGAGGCAGAAGAAAGGAGAAAGAAAAGTTGATGACTAGGTTTTCCTTGAGCTATTCTTAGGCTCTTTCATTTTTTCTTATAAGAGATTTGTCTGGTCAGCTGGGTATCCTCACGGTAAATTTAAAACATAACTCTTTGCAAAAGGAAAATGTTGACCCTTAAGGAAAGGACTTAGGTTTTAAGAAATGGTATAGCTCAATCAGAGAAAGACATGTATCGTATGTTCTCACTGATATGAGGAATTCTTAATCTTAGGAAACAAACTGAGGGTTGCTGGAGTGGTGGGGGGTGGGAGGGATGGGGTGGCTGGGTGATAGACATTGCGGAGGGTATGTGCTGTGGTGAGCGCTGTGAATTGTGTAAGACTGTTGAATCACAGACCTGTACCTCTGAAACAAATAATACATTATATGTTAAAAAAAAAAAAAAAAGAAGATAGCAGGAAGGGAAAAATGAAGGGGGGGAAATCGGAGGGGGAGATGAACCATGAGAGACTATGGACTCTGAGAAACAAACTGAAAGTTCTAGAGGGGAGGGGTTAGCCTGGTGATGGGTATTAAAGAGGGTGCGTACTGAATTGACCACTGGGTGTTATATGCAAACAATGAAACATGGAACACTACATCAAAAACTAATGAGGTAATGTATGGTGATTAACATAATAAATTTTTAAAAAAATCTTTAATAAAATTTTTAAAAAATCTTTAAAAAATAAAAATAAAAAATTGTCAAAGGAAAAAAAAAGAAATGGTATAGCTCTTGCTTACTCAAAGTAATATTAGTATGTGAGGGATCTAATTTTATATTTTAGTACAAATTAGTTTCACTCTAAAAACAATTAAACAGTATTGCTTTCATTGAGAAGGACTAAATGTATTTTATAGAAATGTTTTAGAAGAAAGCACTAGAAATGGGGAAATGTCTATTTCTGAGAAGTAGCTATGTGCATAAAATGGGCTATGGCCAGTGATAGCTCTTTTTTTTGCCCTATTCTCTTAGAGTTTACACATTTTATACTCTCCATTTCAATTTAAGACAGTATTATTTTTAAAAATTACACACACACACACACGTACGCACACACACACTTTCTCTTATATCAAAAAAGATTTGTAGCAATAGAGCCTATCTGGTCAAACTCACCTTTTCTAAATGTCCTTCTACCCATATATATGTAGCTTCCACCAACACTTGTTTAATAAGTGCTTCTTTAGTGAGCATTAACAGTAATCTGTTCAGGCATGATTTTTTATTACATCATAAGTTTTTCTCTGATTATAAAAATGAATAATGAATATTTTAGAAAATATTTAAAATGAAACCTGAAGAAGAAAAAAATCATCTGTTAATTCCATGACTCATAAGATAGCACTGTTAACATTTGTTTGCATTCTGTCCCATTGATTTTTTTCTATGCCTTTTTCATTTGATTTTAATGACGTACTGTTCCATTTTGCCTTTTACACTTAACATAGCATTTTCCACATTTTTACAAAACTCTCTATAAATATAATCCTTAATGACTATATAAGATTCTGCCATATGCTGTACCATAATTTACTTAACCTTTCAGCTTTCCTCTATTATAAATTATGCTTTAATAAATACCTTCACATATAAAACTTTTTTTTTTTGCAGTTTAGGTTATTTTCTTAGAATCACTTTCTTGAAGTTGGGTGAAGATGATAAACATTTTCAAGATTCTTGATATATATTGCAAATTGCTTTTCAGAATGGGTATACTACTTTATCCAATAGCATTACATGTCAGTGATATTTTACATGATGCTGCTTAGGGATAACTTTAAGGATACATAGTTAACATAACATTACTATCTTCCTGAGGTAATCAATGCTTTAAACTATTTATTATTATGTGGAATATAATATAAGTAATATACAAGTAATATAAGGCAATATACAAAATAAAAAATATTACTTAGTTTTAATTTGTCAAAATAATAGCATTATTAATACATAGCAGTATACGTTTGTTATTGCCAGTATGTTAAAAGTATAAAATCATTTAAAGAAAAAGTGTGTATAGTTTTGATTATATGTATAATAATAAAGATTGTGAGATAACTCATATTTGTATCACCAGAGGAGAAGAAATTTTTTTTTGTTACTCTGGTTTCACACTGGATATTTAAATAGAGTTTAAGGTTAATGACTTGATAAAATAAAATCATAGTTGAAATCAACCAATATGAAAGAAATATACACAAATATACATATTTTATGCAGCTGTTGTGTTTTGGAGGGGTTTTACATAACTGAATTTTTTAGATGCATTTTTCTCCTGTTTCTCTCACCTGCCTGCCTTCTGCTGGATTCCTAAATCTTACTGAGGTATTAATTAATCTTATTAAGTGTATTCAATAAAATTACATTTTGTAGAATAAATTAATGGAGGTGTCTACTAATGTTTCCTATTTTTGTTTATATGTGCTACTAAAGTAAATGACTGACCATAGGTTTTATATTTTATGTATTGATAAAGTAAGAATTTTAGTTGGAGGGGTGCCTGGGTGGCTCAGTTAGTTAAGCATCTGCCTTTGGCTCAGGTCATGATCTCAGGGTCCTGAGATGGAGCCCTGCATAAGGCTCCCTGCTCAGTGGGGAGTCTGCTTCTCCTTCTCCTTCTGCCATCCCCCCAACTTGTGCTCTCTGGCTCTCTCTCTCTGTCAAATAAATAAATAAAATCTTTAAAAAACCCACGAATTTTAGTTGGATATTTTGAGGGTTTTTTTGTTGTTGTTAGTTAGTTGGATATTTTGAAGTTTCAGTCCCACAGTTCAGTCCCACAGTTCAGGCCCACATAAGTCCTGTTATGGAAACAAGAAAAAACAAATCAAAACTCAAAGATGTTAGGTGAATTTCCTAAGGTACCAGAATTACAAATGTTAATTGAATTTCCTGAAAAGATACAAAGATCAAAGATCCATTTGTCTTTTTTAGAAGGCTAGCTGCCATAGAAGATACTTTTGTAATTCCTAAGAGCTCTAAATGTCCCTCTTTCAATTGAGTTTTGTGATAAAAATGAATTATTTGACATCCTGGAGCATCTTTTGTGCTATTTTTTAAAACATTTTTTAAAAAAGATTTTATTTATTTGAGAGAGAGAGTGCGCAAAAGAGAGCATGAGTGGGGGCAGGGAGAGGGAGAATTGGCCTCCCTGTTGAGCAGGGGGCCCGATGCGGGGCTCGATCCCAGGACCCCAGGATCATGACCTGAGCCAAAGGCAGACGCTTAACGACTGAGCCACCCAGGTGCCCCAGGTGTGCTACTTTTAATAGCTGCAGTGACACAATTCTATCTTAAATTTTACTAATTGACAAAAAAGATATGGAGTTGTATGCATATTTTGTTAGAAAATCATGGAAGGGAGAGTTCATTATAAACTGAAATCTTAAGTGGTCACTCAAATTTAAAGGGAAAAAATAATCATTTTCTCCTCTCTAGAAGGAGAAATCATTTTCTGAGTTACCTTGCAAATCCACAGAATAGTCAGCTGCTGTTCTTATCACAATCTTATATTTGTGCCAAGGATATTCTGCTCTGGGGCAAAAAAAAGCCAAATGATCAAATCTCAAGAAATTGTTCCTCCTGTAATAGCTTAAAATTTGAGGTAATGGAAATGCCACTTTAAAACAATAGCTTTAAAATGTGGACTGGGATTCAGAAGTTAGACAAAGGCAATAAGCAGTTAAAATAATGGGGTATTGTATGGCATATGCAATAGGGAGGTCAGAAATCAACACTGGTGCTAGGGATGTAGGAGTCACAAATGAGACTGGATATCAAAAGTCTTAAAGCATGGAAATAGAAGTTAGAATATAGAAATCAAAAACTCTGGGATACAGGAGTCATGAATGGCAGAATGAGGGTATTGAACATTTTCAAGTTTAGGAGCTGGGTTATGGGGACGAGGATTCATGGGCTATGGATGAGCTATAAAAAACAAGGGTGAAGAATAGAAGATGCAAACAGTCTCATCATAATGGAGTAGTTTATGTTGAATTAGACCTCCCACTTAAATCAATTATAAAAATAGGACAAACACATGCACACGCACACACACACATATATGTATACATTTATAAAAACACACATATATATACATTTAACAAATATGTTAATATATTACATATATAACAAATATAAATAAATTTGATAATTTAATGTGATTAACAATGACACACACACACACATACACACATATATAACAACTGCTTGAAGGCACTAGGGAACAACCAGTAAAGATAAGAAGACTTGATTGGCTTCAACCCTTGAGAGCATGAAAGCACTAAGGGCAAGGTCCACATTCAGGTCAGTTCCCACCTTGGACATTTTGAATTAGCACAGGGGTAACAGAGCTAAATAGACAGTAGCGATCTCAGTAGGCTAGGAGCAGAGATGGGAGTTTAGGAACAAAAGCAGCTGGGATTTGAAGGATACAATTCTAGAGAGGAGAAAATTACAGAGATGTGAGCCCCAAAATCTGTATATAAATTCCCTTTAAATCATCAGTAAATTCTTAAGATGCACATGCACAGGAAGAGACTTTAAGAAACTCAGCAGAACAGCAGCGCCTAAAGAGTTGAACAGAGATTTTAGCAGCTTCACAGTACTGGGGAAATGGGGATTAGAGTTCAAGCCCCACAAGGTGGAGGGGTCTTGGGCAAATATTCAGGCTTTCAAGCTCTAGTAAGATCTGGTAAGAACCATGACCTAGAAATAAGGGCAAACTGAAATAAACTTGAATTTAAAAGCCTAAAACCAAGTCTCAATCAGATTAAGATGATTCACTTGTATTCTATCTACCTACTACAATAAGAAAACTTAATCCTCTTTGGAGAAAGCTGATATCATCCACAGTCTCTACAATTTTTCTACCACACTGTCTGACATTCAATAAGAGATTATAAGGCATGTTTAAAAAACAAGACCAAATGCCAAAACCCAGGAGGACCCATAGGTGATTCAGATATTGGAATTATCTGATAGGGGCTTTAAACAATATGATTAAAATGTTCAAGAAAATAGAGGAAAGATAAACAATTCCACCAGAGCCTTAGAACCTGTTTAAAGAATGGAAGGGGAAGACTCAAATGAAAATTCTGGACCTGAAAATATTATACCTAAAATTAAGATTCCAATAGAGGGGTTGTGTAGCAGCTCAGACACAGCAGACCAGAGTTTCTACTGAATGGGTGACAGGTCAGTAAAAAAATATGCAGATTAAAACACAATGAGGAAAAATAAAAGACAAAAAAATACAGAAAAGAGTGTAAGAAACATACGGAGTACTCAAAAAAGTCTAACATACATGTAACTGGAGTTCCAAAAGGATAAGAGACAGAGAGGAACAGAAGCAATATTTAAGGAAATACAGAGAATTTTCAAACACTGATAAAAATATCAGATTTCATATTTAAGAAGCCTTACAAATCCCAAGCAGGGTAACACACACACACACACACACACACACACACACACACACAGAGTTACATCACACTCAAACTGCTAAAGACAAAAAAGAAAGAAAAAATTTAAAGCAGCCAGGGGTGGGAGATGCATTACCTTTAAAGGAGCCGTAGTCAGACAGATGGCTAACTTCTCAACAGAAACAATGGTAACCAGAAATCAAGGAAAAAGACTTTTTTTTTTTTAATGCTGAGAACATATTTTTTAAAAGACAAAATGGAATTCTATACCTAGCAAAACTATCCTTTAAAAATATAGGTGAAATAAAGATGTATTCATGTTAACAAAGGCTGAATTTGTCACTAGTAAACTTGAACTATAAGAAGTATTAAAGTAATTTTTCACACTAAAGTGCAATGCCCCCAACTGGAAGGGTCAATCTTCAAGAAGAAACGAAAAGCACCAGAAAGGAGTGACTTTTGTTCAAATAAATTCTTTTGTTCAATACTACTTTTGTTCAAATAAATTCTCATTCCAATGGAATCATTTGATGTAAAACACAAATTCATATTCAATGAAATATAGGCGAGAAGTAGTAAGAGGTGAACTAGAATTTTACAAAACACCATGTAGACACTGTCATTTTAATTTTAACCCAAATAAAGTTAAAAAGAAAATGGAAGTTGGACTCTGGGAGTCAGGGGTCAAGGACAGCAGTTGGCATGAAGGAGTCCAAGGTTATGGCTGATTGTGCACAGCAAGTGGGTGTTCAGGGGACAAGAACAATTGTGGAGATGGGGGCCTCAGAAGCCATGGGCAATAGTTGTGCTGTAAGGCTTCAGGATCAACAGAGTTTGTGGGAGATGTAAGAGCCAGGGGTCATGGCTGACAGTTGCGTTGTGGTGGTTGTGTCAAAGGAAGGATGTCAGAGGTTATGACCCACCTGAGGTAGCATCAGCGGTTCAAACCTCCGTGCTGGGGGCGGTTGAGATTCCTGGCTCCCTAGGCCCCGCCCCCTCAGGCCCGCCCCCCGCGCGCCGTCTCCGTCGCCCCGCCCCATCCCGTCAGGCCCCGCCCCGTCCAGCGCTTCAAACGCAGAGGCCGGGCGGCGGAGGCGACGAACGTGCGGAGCGAGCCAGCGGCGCAGGGACCCCGCGGGCGTCTGGGGCTTCAGCGGTGCCCGCCTCCGCTCCCTCCCCTCGGGCGCTCGGGGCGGCCGGCCGGCGCCGCCTCCCGGGAAGATGGCGCTGCACTTCCAGGTCAGTGCGCTGTGCACCGCGGGTCCCCGCTCCGCCGCCCCTGGAACCCGGCGGGACGCTGAGGTCTGGAGACTGAGGGCTGAGGACGGCGGCGGAGGCCGCTGGGCCTCGGACCGGCGCCTCGGAGCCCCAGCCCCCGCCCCGGCCGGAGACTCGGGCACTGGCCTGGGCTGCCCACCCCGGGCCCGGGCCCGAGGAGAGGATGGCCCGTGCCCGGGGGTGGCGGGTGGAGGGGCAGGGGCCAGGTTCGGAGCTCGCTCCTCCGGGGAGGTGCGGATGCTGAGGATCCGCTGCGCGGTAGCCCGCACTTCTTGCGCGGGGCACGGCGCGGAGGGCTGCTTTGGCGGCGCCCGGGCAGGTGGGAGCCTGGCCGGGCCGGACCAGCCTTCCCGCGGCGTCGCTGGCCGCAGCTCCATCACCAGCCTCCACACGGTTGGGATGCAGTTCGAGAGGGGGCCAGGGCCCCCGGAAGGAACGGCGGCAGCGGTTGGATTTTTAATTGGCTACATCGGGCGGGGGCTGTATCTGTAGGGAGTTGCGGAGTGCTTAGCAGCAACCTTATTGGAGGAGGAAACCGGAGCAGCGTGCCCGAGGAACGCGGAGATAAGGATGGGACCCGTGCTTGAGGAGGAAGGCTCACGTATTCTCGGGCTGCACTGGCATGTGCATCCAGTTATTCATTCAACAAACATTTATAGAGCTCCCACTGTGTCTCAAGCACTGTGCACAGTTCTGGGTTAAAGGATTACATCATCTTACCATCCCTGCCTTCACAGAATTCACAGATAATTACAGTACATGTAAAAATGATATGGTAGAATTAAACACAGGGTATCATGGGAACATTTTTTTTTTTTTTAAGATTTTATTTATTTATTTGAGAGAGAGAGAGAGCACGAGAGGGAAGAGGGCAGAGGGAGAAGCAGACCCCCCGCTGAGCAGGGAGCCTGATGCGGGACTCGATCCCGGGACTCCAGGATCATGACCTGAGCCGAAGGCAGTCGCTTAACCAACTGAGCCACCCAGGCGCCCTATCATGGGAACATTGAAGACAGGCAGTCAACCGTGTGTGTGTGTGTCTTGAGAAGGAATGAGGCAGAGCTTTTCTGCTTCTCAGAGGAGATGTTTTGAGTTTCTTTGAGCTTCCGTTCGTCCAGTTATGAATTGAGTTCCTACTTTGCTAGGCACGGAAGACAGCTTTAGCAAAACTATGATTTCTACTCTCATGGAACTTGCAGTCTAGTGGGTCTTGAAAGAATTGTAGGAGCCAGCCAGGTGAAGAGGAGGGGAAGAGTATAGAGGCAAAAGGACCATGTGAATGATGGCGAAGAATTGTGGAAGAACATGGCATACTGCAGGAAGTTTGGTCTGGCTGGAGCATAAGGTTCATATAAAATGGAATAGAGAGGGGGAGGCTGTGGATCGCAGGAATGACCTTGGAGGGTAGTCAATTTCATAATGTGACTGTGTCTATGTGTCAAGTTCTTCTTGTAGTCTTCTTCGGACTGCCTGTGGTCATACTGACTCATTTCTTATTTATTGATTCTTCCAAAGGATCTTTTCTTTCCAACCATCCACTCTTCTGTCAGGTGATTGACAGCTCCACGATTTATAGACCAGGAAGTAGTGAGCCCCACACATTACCTTTTGACTCCTTGCCATTTCTGAGGGTGTCCAGGTCAAAATAATGTTATTTATTTCCACTGTGGTAAACATGCCCCCTGGGAAATTTTCACAGGAAGAAACCTACAGGGAGGACTTTGGGGTTGTAAATAGGTAATCAAGTGTTCATAGTTCAGGTGTAAATCTTGAGAGTAAAGACTGTAGTAGAAGTTTGGAAGTTTTCAGCCTTAGAAAGATGATGCATAATAGTAAAGTCCTCAGTCCTGGAAGACTTCTTCATACTTAGGTAGCGGGTTGGAAAAATTAGCTGCTAATGCCAAAACTACCTGTATTGGTTCATAGCAGCTCAAAAGTATAGTTGGACAAATAAAATATCAAACAGTTTTGAGAGCCAGAAAAAAAGCTCTGAAACTTTTCAGTTTGAAGTATTTCTAGCATATGAGACCATATTCTCCAGTTAACTCAAAGAACATTTATTAATAATGATGACCGGTACCTAGCATTTTGAATTTTCACATGCTTATTGTAGATTTTGAGCCCCACAACTAATTTGAGAGGTGTGCATATATGTATATACATACATTTTATTCTTGAAGACACTGAATCTTAGAACAGTTGTGACTTGCCGAAGGCTGTAGAGTTAGAGTAGGCCTAATAATTCATAATTGCATATTCTTTCATATCAATATCTTACTGTCCCCCTACTCACCAGGGTAGCTCATCAAAAATTATGCCATTAGGGTGATGAATAAAGATGTGGACTTGTGTAAGGTGGGTTAGAGCACTTCTCCACAATCTTTCTCACATTATGGCGTACATAAAAAATGGTGATGGTCTTGTTCATTGACATAAACTGCTCACAGCCAAAAGCCTGGCTTCCTGGAGGGCTGGAGGATCAATATGCCAGGCATACCATCAAGGTACATGCATTCTGGTTAGGAAGCTGTGAGTGAGTTAGAATACTTTGTCCCAAAGGAAGCAATGGATCTGGATTATCATTTGAGAGGAGACAGTCCAGAATGGGGGGAGGAAGGCAGAGTGAGGAAAGATAGAGTTGGGAATAGGTAAGATAAAAGAATTTTAGATAGACCAGAGGGATTGAGATGAGAATCAAGAGATAATGCCAGGAAAAATTTGGAGTACTCATTTGGTTCATCTTTTTGCTCTCAGAATTGTTCCAGAACCAGGGACTATGGCTATGTTTCTTCATACCCAGCCAGGCTACCCGATTCATCTAGATGTGATTGTGCACTGTTATATTTGAACATGATGGTAACATAATGGGAAAGAGGTTTGGGAAAGATCATGGCAGTATGGACTTGATTGGGAGAAACTATAGATAGAAGACCAATGTAGTGTTTTATAATTTATCGCGAACTGAAGGGATTATTTACAATTTATTGTGGATCTGCTGTGTGCCAGGCACTGGGTTAAGCTTTCTGTTTTCTATCTTACTCTTCATGGTTGTTGTGGAAGGTGGATATTACTACCTGCAGTTTCAAAAGTGAAGTTTAGAAAGGTTAAATAATTTGCTTGGGGTCAATAAGTGGTAGATTCTAGAGCTTCTACTCATTCCCAAAGAAGCTGCTGAAGAAATCCCGGCACTGGAGGCCACAGTTAGAAAATACTGTTCTATTGCTCTGTTGTCTATGACTATCATGTAGAGGTGTTGAGTCTGAGTCTCGAGTTAAAAAGAATTGTTAGGATTTTATGACAAATTAGGTATATACCAGGAATTAGCTAAACTGTGAGGTTTAAGGCATAGTTCACAAGACTGCCCTCACTTCTGACACCAACTGCATATTTGGGGGTTTCCTAGAACCATGCTCAGATTTGATAGCTTATCAAAAGGACTCAGTGAATTCACTGAAAGCTGTCATATGCATGCAGTTTATTCCTGGGAAAGTACACAGATTAAAATTGATTAAAAGAAGAGATGCAAAGGGCAGAGTCTGGGAGAGTTCCAAAACAAAGCTTTTGCTCTCCTTAGGACATGTTACTCTCCCAGCCTATATGTATGACAGAATGCATTGAGTATTGAAAACTAGGGAACTTTTTACTGGGGCTTCATTACATAGTCATGATTGACTATTGATTGCCCTCATGATTGATCTCAGTCTTTAGGCTGGCTAATACTAATGTGATCCAAAGCCCCTACCCTAAAACACACAGTTGGTCTTTCTGGTGTGGCCAGCCCCCAACTTAAGACTACGGAGTGTGTATCCCCCAACTCCCAGCCCCTAAACAAACAGGCCAGTCAGGTATGATATAGGTTAACCTTCCAGAATCTGAGGGTAAAGGCCTTTGGGCAATGCCAAACTCTTTAACTATATAGGAGGGGCTAAGGAGAAGGAAGAGACAAAGCTGACATCAAAATTATAAATCTAGATCCTGGTCTAGACCTTTGAAACCACTGAAAACAAAGAGCCACTTGAAGTGGAAATCTGTTCAGTTCAGTTTCTGACATTTTTGGCTTGTTTTTAGCATCTTTCTGAATTTCCAAGAGGAAGAAATTGGTAGGTATAAAGATGGTGAGCAGACAGGGTTGAAAGTATGGAGTAGGACATCATCTGCTTATCTCCCTGCAGATTGAAGTAAAGACATCAGGGTGGTAAGGAGACAACATGTTCTTGAGGTCTGTAGACTTGTATTTATTTGGCTCAAAATTGACCATTTATTCCACACTTGATCTTAAGCAACTTATATATATATATATATATATTTTGATATATATATCAGATATTTGATCTCTCAACCTCAGTGTTTTTTTTGTTTTGTTTTGTTTTTTGTCTTAAGATGGGTGTACTACAAATATGTACTTTGCAGGAGTCTACTTTTCAGGATTGGTTGAAAAATAAAAGATGGAAATACTTTTGTAAACTATAAAGCTCTAAAAACAAATACTATCTTAATTCAATGTAGAAGGAGGAGTTTCAAGAGACCCAGGAATAAGCCTTCAGGTATGCTCAGGAAAAGGTAGTAAAGGGAAGAAGAAACAAAGATTTGTGGGGAAATTAGTAACTTCAAGATGAAAGTGTTTTCTATTAATGATAATCAAGAATCTTAATTCCAGATGGCAGGAAAGATATGGAGAAGTAATTGAAAAGAGTTTTAAATTCAATTGGGGTGGGATTTTTGTGGCTCATCGATTTATTTTTTTATTATTAGGGGCCATTTTTTCCCTAGAACAAAAGCCATCATTCTTTTTTTTTTTTTAGCTTAATATTGAGGTATAACTGAGAGTAAACTGCACATACTTAAATTGTGCTGTTTTGACATATGTTTACACCTGTGAAACCATCACTAAAATCAAGATAATGAGCATATCCATCATCCCCCGAAGTTTCCTTTTGTTCCTTTGTAAACCCCCATTGCCATTCCCCCATCCTGTTCTGCTCTCCTCCCTCCCTGGCCAAAACCTGTGATCTGCTTTCTTTTCCTTTAATACCTTCCAATATATACGCTTTTTGTCTGTTTTTTTGTTGTTGTTGTTTTGTTTTACTTAGCATCTACCCATTGATGGATACATGGGTGAGAATCACTGTACAGAAAGAAGTCACATCACTTAGGGGTTAATTGTATGTCACGTGCGAAGACTAGAAATGAGTTCAGAATAACTTGGAAGATCTTTAAGGCAGAATTATGTCATTGTCTCATGCTGTGGAAGTTGGATGCTGTCTGTTTATATTTAATAGTTATTCTTTGGGAGTTAGGTGATGTCCAATTCTACTTGTTTTACCTATTAGTTATTTTTATGGGCTTCTAATATTGATATTAAGCCTTGCAGGAGCTTTAATAACTCAAACCTGATTTGTCAGCAAATAGAGAAGGGATCCATTTCTCTAAGGCGTTTAATGTTAACCATATGCGTAGACATCAGTGTGTAAAACTAAGATGCAAATTTATCAATTCATTGTGAAAAATAAAGTCTTTCTTTATAGATTCTCTGGAAAGTCCAGTGCTAATCAGAAGATTGCTTGGTCAGTCAGCATTCACCACATTGTGAATTTAAGTGTTTTAAATGTTTAGATAATGACGTTCCACCAGAGTAAGGATCTTTGTGGGTGTATCCTTTTCTCTAAAAAGATTTGATATGCCTGGCATGTGTTTCATTATTATCATCACAGTGAAAGAATGACTTGATTCCCCCCACCCTTTTTTCAGTCTTTCTTAAGAAAAAGGTCAAATCCTTCCCTTTTTATCTTGCACTGCCTTTCAGTTAATACTTTGAAATACCTTTGGAAAGAAAAAGGTAATTTGTAATATTGTTGACTTAAACCAATACTATTTGAATTCACTCCAGATTTGTTCTTTGTTGAGGTTCTTTAAATCAGTATAGCAAAACACAAAATAATCTCCAGAACTTTTCTGGAATCTTTCCAAATAGGTTTACTTAAGTACCACTGAATTGATTAATATTTGTATTAGTTTCCTAGTACTATTGTAACAAATTACCACAAACTGGGTGGGTTAAAGCAACAGAAAATTATTGTCTTACAGTTATGAAGGCCAGAAGTCTGAAACTAATGTCAGTAGTATTGGTTCCTTCTGGACTCCTTGAGGGAGAAACTGCCCCATGCCTTTCTCCTACTTTCTGATGGCTGCTGGTAAATCTTTGGTGTACTTTGCCATGTGGATTCATCATTGTAGTCTTTGCCTCCTTCATATGACCTTCTCCTTTGTGTATCTCTGTGTCTCTGCATCTCACATGTACTTCTCCTTTCTTTTATGAGTCATTAGACTTAGGGCCCACCCTAAATCCAGGATGGTGTCATTAAGATCCTTAATTTAAGGATTTGCAATTACCTTTATTTCCAAATAAGGACACATTCAAAGGTACCAGGGTTAGGAATTGGGCATATATTTTAGGGGGATACAGTTCCACCCATTACGATCTTATTAAGTCATAATAGTAATAAACAACTAGCCTTCGTAGGGTATACTCTGTGCCAGAAGTTACGTGACCCTTACTCATTTAATTCTCCAAACAAACCAAAAGATAGGTTTGAGTCTTACTTTTTTGCTGCCTTTTGCTTTTAAACAGTTAGGTCTTGTCACTATTTCCGGCCCAATTCTTTTTGAATTCAAAATCTACTTCTTCAGAGACTCTTAGGCCTCGATGAATGCTTGACAGCAGGATCAGTTTATCATTAAATCATTCTGGGTATTACCAGTTCTAAAATTCAGCCCTTCAAGTTTATTAGATGAAGGAAAAGACTTCTAAGGTTGATCATGAGTCAGGAGAGGGGGAAAAAGGTAGCTCTTTCTATTTTTGTATTTCTTACCCTTGGAGAAAATATGGAAATTCATATGTATTCATGAACCATAAATTTCCTATGCATTTTAATATTATGAGCATTATGGAGCAGTACTCTGAGGGCTTGTTGGGCCAGTCTAGGTGGGGAAAATGTTTAAAAGGTGGCGCACTTGAGGTCCTTTATTTATTCGTTTGAAACCTTTCTCTTTATCTTTCATTCTAGCAGAAATTTCCCAAGTCTGGGATTTTGGGCTCTGACCTGGTTAGAAAATGGAAAATGCCATAAAGGAGCTAAGAAGGAGAGAGAAGTGAGAAGAGTAAAGGAGCTAGAGGAGGTCTCATTTCAGTGTTTTGTGTGCATTCATGTTAGGCAAGGATATATGTTTTTGAGAGAATGTTTGGACTAGTGTAGCTCTAAGGCTGCCACATAAAAATTCAGGCCAGAAAGGATAAAAAATGGCATTTCTTTAGGAATATCCCATTACCTTCATATGACTGACTACCTGATATTGAAATCTGTGCCATTTTTTTTTTTGTCCTCCAAAGAATTCTCTCTAATTCAAGTTCAAAGTGAAGTAGTTTGTTTTAGTCAGGGGCCTTTAACAAAAACTGTGTTAAGCTAACAAGAATGCTGATCTCATTTTTTTTTCCAGATCTTATCCATGTTTTATATCTTCAGATGAAATTATATTTATAAACAGAATAAATTATTCTTTGCGCTTATAAAATAGGAGCCTACAACATGATAACCAGTTATTACACTGCTAGAAATAACATGGGGTTAGGTCATAGTTCCTGAAAATCATGACAGAGTTTGCCTGCAGCACTATGAGTCATTAGTTCAGAAACCCCAAATCAGTGTATATTTATAATCTTTGCTTTTTTATGGATGGAACCATTGAAATTCTGATAATTTGAGAAATAATGTAATTGACATAGTGTCTGCATCTTGCTCATGATAATTCCCCCCACCTATCTCTTCAGCTTCGTTTGGCATCTCCTCCTTGCTGTCTACCAGGGACATTGACCTTTTAATACCTCAAAATGATTACACTCTGTTCTGGGCCCTGGTAAACACTACTTCTCTCCCTGGACTCCTGTCTAGTCTTTTTTCATCTGGCTCACCCTTTTAGGATAAATGTTACTACTTCAGGCAAGCCTTTTAAACTCCTTGGATTAAGCAAGTCCTTCTCTTTCTATACTCTTACTTTTCCACTACAGTACTGTCAATTTATAAATAAATAACTTGGCGATAGGAGATAGGCCTTTTTTGTTCACCACTGTGACCCCTAGTAAGTAGTGGTAGCTCAGTAAGTATTTATTGAATTGATGAATTCAGGCATGATATTTGCATCCCTCGATTCCCATATTATTATGTATACCTTATTTTTGTCTTTCACTCAAGTAAAATGTTAATTTTTTTTTTTTTTCTTCCCAAGAGCTTGGCTGAATTGGAAGTGTTATGTACTCATCTCTACATAGGGACTGATCTTACACAAAGAATAGAGGCTGAGAAAGCACTTCTGGAACTTATTGACAGCCCAGAATGTCTCAGCAAGTGTCAACTTTTATTGGAACAAGGAACAGTAAGTATTTGATAACAGCGATTAACCATGAAAGATCAGTAGATACATGTCAGTGTTAATGAACTTGTGTAGGTTAGCAATGATAATTGATAGATATTATGCATGTCTTTTTGTTACAGTTTACTTCACTGTCAAAGAGATTAATCCTAGAAAGAATTGGAAAATCTGGAGAGCAAACTTTAGAAGAGAGCTCAAGAGGTAGAAATAGGCATGAATTGAAATAGTTTCTTCATTCGTCTTGACCCTTTTTGATGTCTCATATCAGTGGTGGGCAAAGTTGTATTTTTAGAAAGTTGACTAAGAGCTTTTTTTAAAAAAAAAATTCAGGTAAGAGAGGCAGGTTGTAATTAACTCTAAAACATGAAGGAATGGTTCACAGGAATGCTGATTACCTCTTGCCTGCCTCCCTTCTAGAGATACTTAGCCATTCACTCAGTAGTCATGTAGCAAATACTTAAATGTAAAACCAGGTATAGTACTACCTACTTGCTTTATGTACATGCATTAAAATAACTCATAGTTTAGTTGAAGAGGCATAAATGTGTAAAAAATAGCTGTAAAATGATAGGGTATTGCTACAGTAGGAGACTGTAGGGGCTAGAGCAGAGGTCAACAAACTTTTTTTGTAAAGGGCCAGATTGTAAAGATTTCAGACTTTGCAGGCCAAGAGGCTAAATCAAGGATATTTTGTAAGTACATCTCTAAGAAGAGAGAAAACAAATTTCCATAAAGTTTTGTTGATGAAACTTAAAAGTATAATAATTGAGTACAGTTTTTTTGAAATACAGATCTAATAGTCAAAAGAATGAAACTGTTCTTTTGGAGATAACATTTGACTTAATTGGGGTTCAAAGTTAATATTTCTGTCATCCATGTTGATTGTAAATGTTCGTGTGTTAATACTCATCTGTAATGAGATTTTTTTATATTTTATCTTTGCAAATGTCTTTTCACGTAGATAGATATTGCCAAATATTGATACCAATCCATAAGATATGATTTTAATTAATCATATTCATCACTTAGAAGGCATTTATAGAATTCTGTTGAAACTTCTCTTGATGTTTGCTTTTCAGAATGTCATTACATTGCAGATTAATCACATCCATTGAAGGTTAGGTAGAAGCTCCTCAGTTACTCAGTTAAATGGATTTTAAAATACGGAAATTTCCTTTGCACTTGTATCAGGGTCTGAAAAATGCTGCTGGAAGTGTAGTTTGAGCTCAGAAAATATACTCAGGGATAGAGATCTTATTATTTGTTTTAACTTTTGATAGTGTGGAAAGTGTATAAAGCAGCTTACTACTAGTTGTGATCGAAAAAGTGTTAGTTATTATTGAAATGACTTTACTGAATTATAAGTTTTGTAATGTAAGTACTAAGCACTCGTTTGCCTTTTAGGCAATTTTGTAACTTTAGGTTGAATTCATTAAATTACATTATCAAGTCTGCAGCAAAAGCTAATTTTAAAAGCCTTTTAGCATGCAACAATAGTGGTTCTTCTCAGAAAAATTTCAGTCTCAGCCCCGAGCTAAAAAAAAATTGCGATAAAACTTTACTACTGCTAAGCTTTGAACTACGGTGTGGTGGGGCAAGTCAGGACTTTCAGCTTATATTTCTGACAGAAATTCACAGAACTGAAGATAAGTTCACAAAAGTGAATTGAAGGTCTACTATTAACACCACTGATTCATTAACACATAGTAGACTCAAATAATTTACTACAGAGTATCTACTGATGAAGAACAGAATGAATAACCATAGGTGTGAGACTCTTACATTTTTATAAGCTTTGTAAATTTGTACAACTAAGCCCTTTTCTGTTCCATATATTTTTACCACCACTTGTGACACATCTTAGCAGATACTGCTTCAGGTTGTACACAATTAGTGTTTTCTCAACTTCTTTGAAAATATTTCTGGCCTGAAGTTCCACATAGACTCTTCATAGAGGTCTTTAGTCACTTCAGACTTAGCATTGACTTCTGGAATAAATGGATAATATTGGTAACAAAATAGGCAGAATTAGCACATCTGTCAGCTCGTTAGGAACTACAGAGAACCTCCAAATCATTTGCCTTGTTTGAACTTGACTTTTGATGTTGCTCCCATGTCTTCAGCTGCTTGAGCATTGTTCTCATTGAAAGGCGAGTAGTTTGAGGTTTATTTTCTCTGCATATATAATTTCGCTACTACAATAAAGTAATGGTGATTTTAGTTAATTCTCCATTGGTAAATGACTTTCCTTGCTTGGCTAACAAACAAGTCTCTTCAGAACTTTGGTCTCAGTCCCATTTTATTTTTGTGAGGAAATTCCACTGAGATGAGATACTCTTCTAATTTTCTACTTTTTCTGACTGTTGATTTCCTGTGAGTTAGGAACATTGTCATGAATACTTAGTCTGATATTGTCAACATATATTATAGTCTTTTAGGACAGCTGTAGTGCCATTGCATAAAGAGCACATTGCTCTGCTATCTAATTCAATAACAACAATTCAAACTCAACTGTGCCTTAAAAGTTAGATACTTGAAATCTGCTTTTATCTGGTTTTGACATGATGGTTATGCACTGGTAATAATCAAAGGTACATGTCATGGCAATACCCATGGCACTCTAGGTGCTGTGGAATTATAACTATATTATTGCAATATATAATGCATTCAGCAGCAGGAGGCAATGAGTGCCACATATAGTCTGTCTCAACTATTCAACTCTGCTGTCATAGCACGAAAGCAGCCATCGACGATATATAAATGAATGATCATGGCTATGTTTTGTGTTTATTTATGGACACTGAAATTTGGATTTCATATATTTTTCACATATCACAAAATATTATTATTATTTTCCCCCCGACTGTTTAAAATAGTAAAAACCATTCATACCCCACGGACCTTGCAAAAACAGATAGGATTTGATCCACGGGCCTTAGTTTGCTGACATCTAGTCAAGAGAAAAAAAAGAAAGAAGGACTATTTTACAAGAAATTATTGGAGGTATAGTGGATAACTGGACCAAATTTTGATGAATTGAGTATACTATTAAGTTAAGACAATTTGTGGCCAAAGAGGATACAATACAGTAAGACATGGATCTGAAGGAGTGGGGAGGTCAAGGTGGGAAAGGCATTCAGAGGGGCTAAAAGACAAGCTATTGTGATCAGACGATAGTGAAGAGTGGAACCAGGTAAATTGGAAGAGATAATCAGAGACCAGAACATACAGGACTGTGTAGACATGGTAAGAGTATTTTATTTGAACTTGCTCAAAATAATTTTTTTCTCTCGATTATTTGCTGCCGTGTGAAAAAGTGACCTACACCTTCCTCAATGACTGAACCCTTATGAGAGATTGTATACATATATGTGTATATTTGTATATATACTTTATTCATTGTAAATCTGCCAGCTTGGAAAACCAGGAAAATTTCCATTATTGCTTAGGAAAAGTTCCTGTCAGTGTTTTGATGATTCTAATTTCATTTGTGATAATAATAAATAAAATTTATTATTCTTTACAGACATCCTATGCTCAGCTCCTTGCAGCAACATGTCTTTCAAAACTTGTTAGCCGAGTCAGTCCTTTGCCAGTTGAACAGAGGGTAGATATCAGTAAGTGGTTTATTATGCTTTTTTATAAAATTGTACTTTATTTTTTATTGAAGTATAGTTGACACACAATGTTACATTATTTAACATTGTACTTCAAAATAATTTTTTCCTTTTAAATATGTTAAACTGTTAACAGGGATACAAGTTATTTAAAATTCTGTTATTTTTTGAAGATGAGTTGTCAGGTCTCCTTTACCCATCTAGTGATGAACAGTGATGTGTTATACAACAATGTATAATCAAAAAAGCATTTGTTTAGTTTAATAATAAATAATAACTAGCATTTTATTGTGTGTACTGTTGGTAAGATTTGTACTATCTCATTTTATCCACCACATTTATGAAGTGGGTGCTCTTATTATCCTCATTTTATAAATGAGGAAATTAGATTTGATAGGCTCTGTAGTGTGCCCAAGATCACACAGCTCAGAAGTAGAGCTGTGATTCAAATCCAAACAATCTGTGTGGATTTTATGCTCTTAGCCGTTGTCTTAACTTCATTTGCAACTGAATGATAGGAAAGAAGTCAACTCTCCCATTTATTTCTCAGGATGCTATACAAAATCGTTTGGGATGCATGTCAAATCAGAAGCAGGTTCCTACTTATTAGGAAGATAATGTGTATATGGAAGAATAATATTTGGAACTTAGTGTAGTTGGAAAACTGATTCTATGAAGTAGCAGTATATTTTTCAGAAATAATGTATTTTAAGATTTGTGTGTGTGTGTGTGTATCTGTGTATGTATGTGTTTGCTTTTCATATGGACAGAAGTCTAATAATTGAGCTATGGGATTTTTTTTTCAGTTATCTTTGTTCATAGTAGAAATGAACTGTTGATTCATATATGCTCTCCAGCCTCAAGGTTCACATTATTTGTATTTGTGTATCAGAAGAGTTAAAATGTGTATGTATGATGGATTTTAAGCCTGATTTTTGAACGATCAAATTACACAATGACGTGTCATTTGCCTCATATATTTGACTAATACTTTTCTTTAAGGACCCAGAATCATAGACTGCAGAAAGCCTAGAGGAGGATTTATCCATGTGTTCATGGACTTTTGTGCTTAAGGAAGCAAAACAAATTTACAGTTTTAAAAATTAGAGTCCAGACATTATAAAACTAACACATAAAACGTCGTGATTTTATTTGACTTATGTATACACACACACACACACTTTAAATAGATTTTATTTTTTTAGAGCAGTTTTAAAATTGAGCAGAAAGAGTTTTCATACCCTCTGTCCCCCACACATGTATAGCCTCCTCCATTATTAGTGTCCTGCACCAGAGGTACATTAGATATAATTCATGAACCTACATTGACACATGATAATTACCCAAAGTCCATAGTTTATATTAGGGTTCGCTCTTGGTATTATGCATTCTGTGGGTTGCATAAATGTATAAGGACATATATCCCCCATTATAATAGTCTACAGAAAATTTTCACTGCCCCGCAAAAATCCTCTGTGTGCCGCCTATTCATCCCTCCCTCCCCTCTAACCTCTGACAACCGTTGATCTTTTTACTGCTTGCATAGTTTTGCCTTTTCCAGAATGTCATGTGGTTGGACTCATACAATGTGTAGCCTTTTCAGATTGGCTTCTTTTACTTAGTAATATGCATTTAACCTTCTCCCATGTCTTTTCATGGCTTGGTAGCTCGTTTCTTTTTAGCACTAAATGATATGCTATTGTCTGGATGTACTGCAATTTATTCGTTCACCTACTTGATTTCTTCCACGTTTTGGCAATTATGAATAAAGCTTAAAGCAGATTTTTGTGTGGACGTAAGTTCAGCTCGTTTGGGTAAATACTAAGGAGAGTGATTGCTAGATTGTATGGTAAGAGTGTGTTTAATTCTGTAAAGAATCATCATGCTGTCTTTCAGAGTGGCTGTACCATTTTGCATTCCCGTCTGCAATGAATGAGAGTTCCTGTTGCTCCACGTTCTTGCTAACATTTGGTATTTTCAATGTTTTGAATTTGGGCTGTTCTAGTAGGTGTGTAGTAGTATCTTACTGTTTTAATTTGCAGTTCCCTGATGACATATGATTGAACATCTTTTCATTCGTTTATTTACCATCTGTATATTTTCTTTGATGATGTGTCTAAGTCTTTTGCCCATTTTTAAATCAGGTTGTTTTCTTATTGTTGAGTTTTAAGTTTTTGTATATTTTAGATAGCAGTCCTTTATCAGATTAGTCTTTTGCAAAGATTTTTCTTCCAGTCTGTGGCTTGTCTTCTCATTCTCTTGATGTTTCTCCCAGAGCAAAAGTTTTACATTTTAACTGAGTCCAAATTATCACTGTTTTTTTCATGGAGTGTGCCTTTGTTGTTGTGTGCAAAAAGTCATTGCAAACCCAAGATGATCTAGGTTTTTTTCCTGTGTTGTCTTCTAGGAGTTTTTATAGTTTTGTGCTTTACATTTAGGATTGTGATCCATTTCGAGTTGATTTTTGTGAAGAGTGTAAGGTCTGTGTCTAGATTCGTTTATTTGCATGTGGGTGTCCAGTTGTTCTGGCACCATTTGTTGAAAAGACTGTCTTCATTCTTTTTTGCCTTTGTCCCTTTGTCGAAGATTAGTTGACTGTATTCATGTGTGTCTTTTTCTGGGCTCTCCGCTCTGTTCCATTGAGCTATTTGTTCTTTCAGCAGTACCGCCACTGTCTTGAGTGCTGTAGCTTTATAATAAATCTTGAAGCTGGGTAGTATCAGACCTCCAGCTTTGTTCTTCTCCTTCAGTATTGTGGTGGGTATTCTAGGTCATTTGCCTCTCTGTAAACTTTAGAATCAGCTTGTAAATGTTTACAAAATAACTTACTGGGATTTTGATTTGGATTGTGTTGAATCTACAGATCAGGTTGGGAAGAACCGACAGCTTGACAATGTTGAGCCGTCTTACCCATGAACATGGAATCTCTCTCCATTTATTTAGTTCTTCTTTGGTTTCATCCATCAGCTTTAGGTTTTTTGTAACATTCTTTTTCAAGTTGAGAAAGTTCCCCTCGGTTCCTAGTCTGCTGAGAGTTTTTATTATAAATGGCCATTGGATTTTGTTAAATGCTTTTTCTGCATCTAATAATATGATCATGTGATTTTTCTTCTTTCCTCTCTTGATAACATTAATGGATTTTCAAATGTTGAACTAGACTTGCATAACCTGGGAGAAATCCCACTTGGTTGGGGTATATAATTCTTTTTATGCATTGTTGGATTCAGTGTGCTAATAATTTGTTGAGGATTTTTCTTTATGTTGATGAGAGATATTGGTCTGTAGTTTCTTATCTTGATAACATCTTTGTCTGGTTTTGTTATTAGGATAGTGCTGGCCTCATAGAGTTGGTTAGAAGGAATTCTCTTGCTTCTGTCTTCTGGAAGAGATTGAAGATAATTGATATAATTTCTTCCTTAAATGTTGGTAGGACCCACCAGTGAACCCATCAGGGCCTGGTGCAGAATAATTATTGATTCAGTTTATTTAAAAGATATAGGCCTATTGTCAGATGGTCTATTTGACTTATTTTTTTAAATAAATACTTAAATAAAAAGAGGAACATGCTTTAAAGGAAATTTGGAAAAAAGAAACGTAGAAACTTAGAAAACAATTCCAAGCAACAAATGATGTGTTCCCTTTATGAGTTTCTTTGGTTTAACCTACTGCTCTTATTCCTGCAAGTAGATTAGAATGTTTGTCATGACATGTCTGACATGTCAGTAGAATAATTGGCATGTCAGTTAAAGTAATGATCCCAGGTCCCTGGTATGGAGCCTCTCCTTTCCTCTCTCTCTTCCTCTCAAATAAATAAAATCTTTTAAAAAAAGATTTAATTTTTTTATTTGCATAACTATATAATCTTGTTGTTAATAAAAATTAAGGTTGAGTTATGAGAATTTTTTTTTAATGTCAAGAATCTCACTACAGCTATTTCCATTAAAGCTATTTTTCGTTAAATATTGAGGTATTTACCTTTTCTTCACTCTTTACCCTAATGGCATGTTGGCCTTTGGGACCAAAGTAGAAATGGAATCTTTTCCTTTTTAAAAATTTGTTTCCTTTATTTTCCTGTTAGACTTCTGGCATATTTGTTACCAATTATTCAATCCACTAGGAAGCTCATAGCTGACTTTGCTACCCACTTTTATTTATTTATTTTTTTAAAAGATTTTATTTATTTATTTGAGAGAGAGAGAATGAGAGACAGAGCACGAGAGGGAAGAGGGTCAGAGGGAGGAGCAGACCCCCTGCTAAGCAGGGAGTCTGATGTGGGACTCGATCCCGGGACTCCAGGATCATGACCTGAGCCGAAGGCAGTCGCTTAACCAACTGAGCCACCCAGGCGCCCCTGCTACCCACTTTTAATGATCTTGGTGTATCTACTTTGTTCCAAGTTTTAATTTACTATTCTTGTTCGTACTTTTCCTAACTTATATACTTATTTTATCATACTGTACTATATGTATCTTTTATGCCACTTAAACAGGATAGCGTACAGTCAGTTTTGCTATAGTAAGATATATGCATTCGTAGAAGTGACGGTGCTATGCATTGTTATGCAATAAAATCATAGGGTTCATGAGAGAAATGGGATATGGAAATAAAACTCAGACACTTCGTCAGTGACACATTAAAAAAAAAGAAATCTAATAAAAGGTTTAGTAGAGTTTTACACATTTTAAATGGTTAAGAAATACTTAAATAGTAGAATAAATAAGCATTTAATCTTGAAGAAGACCTGAATTTTGTTTTTGGGTGTAGACTTCAGAAGGGTGCAGTTTGTGAGTTATAATGAAGTGATGGAAGGAAGGTGATCTGAAATAGTTTGGAGAAGTATAAAACCAGATAAAGGTGCATGAGGCTGATAACACATAGGGTGAACCTGAGATAGTTACTAGATGTTTGAGGTCTATGCATCCTGTATATGGTTTGCTTCATTTGGCCTGGTTGCAGTTTTCTGTATTCACATGGCAGTTTTTTCTACATGAAATCATGCAAAAACAAAAGTGACATTCTCATTATACTCAAATTATCCCCTAATATATAAATTGAATCGGAGCAAATTTCCTTTTTCCCGATAAGGCTTGTAGCAAAAATGACTATTTAAATAAGTATATATCTTAGAGAAAGAGATTAACTTTTTGTCAAAGAATGTGTAATTACCAGCTGTTTTTCTTCACATGATTCACATTATGTTACTGAAAAGTTCAAATGATCACAGAATATTTTCTTACAGGAAACTACATTCTTAATTATGTGGCATCACAACCCAAGCTGGTACCCTTTGTTATCCAAGCTCTAATTCAAGTCATTGCTAAAATCACTAAACTGGGATGGTTTGAGGTTCAGAAAGACCAGTTTGTCTTCAGAGAAATTATTGCTGATGTGAAGAAGTTCCTTCAGGTAAGAAGGCATTATTACATTATTAGAACATCACTAGTTGGTTTTTTTTGTTTGTTTAGAAAACTTTTCTTAAAGCTGTATGGTTTGTTCTGTGATTACCAGTACCATATTAATTATGACTTACTGTTTATCCTCTGGGATAGAAGAATGAACATTAAAGAATGAACATTAAAATGTTAGAAAATATACAAAAGTTAGAAAATTTCAAAAATACATATTCTGTTCTTTCTAACATGCATGTCTATGTACTACATATATACAAAATGGATCTAATATTTTTCATGTATTATGTGATGTAATGCTCATTACATCTCTGTGAAGTGAATCTCATTTGCAAATGAGAAAACTGAGGCTTAGGGGAAAGTTAGGTGAATTGCATAAAGTTGCACAGTGACCTAGTAAAGCATAGAGCAAGCACTTCAGCAAGTTTTCTAACTTAAGAGATACATATATTTAATTGTTGCATTAGACCATGTTGACTATGCTAGTTTCTCAAGGATATATATATATATTTTTAAAGATTTTATTTATTTATTTGAGAGAGAGAGAATGAGAGACAGAGAGCAGGAGAGGGAAGAGGGCAGAGGGAGAAGCAGACCCCCTGCTGAGCAGGGAGCGCGATGTGGGACTCGATCCCGGGACTCCAGGATCATGATCTGAGCCGAAGGCAATCGCTTAACCAACTGAGCCACCCAGGCACCCTCTCAAGGATATTTTTAACTTAAATGATTCAAGTTATAGCATATGCACATTTAACCTACGCAAATTCAGGTATTTGAACTGCAAAAAATAAGAAAAATAAGCAAGAGAACAGTCATATACATTGAGCTGGTGATTCCACTTGCCATTCTACAGAATATTCTATGTCCTGAGGTATGATGTGGCAAACTTAAATCTGCTATTTCCAGTCTCTGCATGCCTCTTAGGATGACCATCTTGCCTTGCTCAGTGTGATTCAGATATTTAAAGATACATATTTTTTCATACAGACGTTATCCCTAATTGCAAAAAAAAAAAAAGCACTTTAGCCGGTGCTGTGCTGTAGAAGCAGTGATCTATTACAGTTTTTTGTTTTAAGATTTTACTTGTTTTTTTGACAGAGAGAGACACAGCGAGAGAGGGAACACAAGCAGGGGGAGTGGGAGAGGGAGAAGCAGGCTTCCCGCGGAGCAAGGAGCCTGATGCGGGGCTCGGTCCCAGGACCCTGGGGTCATGACCTGAGCCGAAGGCAGACACTTAACGACTGAGACACCCAGGCACCCCTCTATTACAGTTTTTGAGGAAAAACTGGCAGTTTGGATTGAGAGATGGTTCAGTATTGGTTTATTGGCAATTAGAGGCAATTTGGACTTTCTGAGATTTTATCTCTTATGCAGCAAATCCCTGTGTAAGATGTAACTCTACCATGTAGTGCAATTCTAGAAACCTCAGAATATGAAACACTAGACAATGCTGCTTCTCTTTTATTCATATTGTTAAAACCCTGGCTAACAAATACTTGGTCATCTAAAACTTCATAAGGAATAAATGTATTTTTAGCCCTGAGGAGAGCAGCCCTGGGGTGGTGGGAGAGTTTATGCAGAGACAAATGACTTCTTCACTCCAGAGTTTGGCTAACAAAATAGCAACCCTCTCTTGTCATTTACTAAGATCACACACAGCTCATCAAGAATCATTAGTGTAGGCAAGAATAGACTTCAGAGTTTTTTTTTAAAATAAAATTAAGGTTGAAAACTGAATGGAATGAAGTCATTCTTGTTGGTTAACATTTCTTAAGCTCTCTTTCCAGTGACTGGTAAGTTGAACTTAAGTTGAGCTTTAGTGTGTTTTTGTCAATTTCGGAAAACCTGAAGAAACAAAATGTATTGTCTTCAAAGTGTATCAAAGTATCACAAAAATAAGCACTTGCTTTCTGGGTATGACTTAACCTAACTGAGTCATGAGAAAGGCAACTGACTTTAATGTTTAAGTACTCAAATATAGTACCACGTGCTTCTTTTGGGTATTAGCAGCTTCTGTGAATTTTGTACTAAAAATTATTTTAAATTTGCTAAATCTTTAATGGCCTGAAGTTTTGTACATCTTCTTTTCCCTGTTATTGCAGTCTTACTGCTGCCACACTACAAATATTGATGGGCTTCCTTTCTACATACATACCCAGGAGAGCCTCCTGTCATCCATGGCAGTGCTATCGAATTTACTGATTCACAACAAGATAAGGAGCAGAATGTAAATCAAAGTGGTGCTTCCTTCACTGAGGAAGACTTGCTATGAAAAAAATGCCACCTGAACTAAGTGTACTTAGTAGGGACTTAGCTGGCTTATAGTCTTGTGCAAACTCTTTTATCTCCTCGGTCATGAACCAGTACCAATCCATTCTGAGATTAGCATTGAGTTTGCAGACGACCAGCAGGTGGTCAGGGAGCAGCACTTTAAGGAGCATTGACCTGGTGTACTCAGAGGATGGATGCTTCAGTAACAGGAAATCTGTAGCTCAGTTCAAACAGTTGAGAGTGTTGAGAATGGCCATAAGGAATTAAAATGCAAAAATTATGGAATGTGTCTTTTGTTTATTTTTTTATCCTAAGATAATAAATAGAAGAAATGACCAACTATAAAATTAAGACATGAAAAATTTGTAATCTCTATTAGTGTTTCTTTTTATGATTACACTATAATTGAATGTTACTTTATTTTTTTAAAAGATTTATTTGAGAGGGAGCATGAGCACGTGGGTGGGGGAGGGGCAGAGGGAGAGAGAGAATCTCAGGGAGACTGTGCTGAGCACTGAGCCTGATATGGGGCTCGATCTTATGACCCTGAGATCATGACCTGAGCTGAAATCAAGAGTCGGACACTCAACTGACTGAGCTACCCAGGCACCCCTGGATGTTACATTTTTAATTTTTATACTTCTAGTGTGATTTTGCAATAGGGTGATTTGTTAGTAACGGTGAATGTAAAATCTGAATTTTGATTTGAAGGAAGTTTTTGAGATTAAATTAAAACATTATATTGGGGCGCCTGGGTGGCTCAGTCGTTAAGCGTCTGCCTTCGGCTCAGGTCATGATCCCAGGGTCCTGGGATCGAGCCCCGCATCGGGCTCCCTGCTCGGCGGGAAGCCTGCTTCTCTCTCTCCCACTTACCCTGCTTGTGTTCTCTCTCTGGCTGTCTCTCCCTGTCAAATATGGGTGCCTGGGTGGCTCAGTTGGTTAAGCGACTGCCTTCGGCTCAGGTCATGATCCTGGAGTCCCGGGATCGAGTCCCGCATCGGGCTCCCTGCTCGGCAGGGAGCCTGCTTCTCCCTCTGACCCTCCCCTCTCTCATGTGCTCTCTGTCTCTCTCATTCTCTCTGTCTCAAATAAATAAATAAAATCTTTAAAAAAAAAAAAAAAATAAATAAATAAATAAATAAAATCTTTAAAAAAACCCCAAAAAACATTATAGAGGCTATGAAACTGTATACCATATTGATAGTCATGTATTTATTTACCCTGGTGCATTGGGCACTTTAGATGCCTTCATTTTAGATACCCTAATAAATGCATACACATGCACTATTAAATAATATTAAAAGGGCCTAAGTGATCTAATGTGATATTAGATTGAGGGATTTAGATTCGTTCCTAAGCAATTTATTAATTATTTATTGAGTTCAGCTCTAAGCAAATTTATAGAACTAAAAAGCATTTTTTGTTCATTCTTATGCATAGTCTCATGAAAAGTATTAAACTCTTGTATTTTAAGGTTTAGTTTATTATAAGTCCTAGGTGCTATAAACATTTTGTAGAGTATTGTGCAGTTCTAAGGTAGGTGAGCTTTTTTCCCACACCACTCTGTGTGTACCTAAATTTATCCTTCAAAAAATGAACTTGACATTATTTTTGTAGACCTCATAATAATTTTTCCACATATTTTAGTAGATACATTATTAAGAATATGTGATGTTTCAGTATTTAATTATTTGTTTACACATCAAGAACCAATAATATGTCTCTACTTAGGGTACACTTGGTTGTTTTCTCCATAGGGTACTGTGGAGCACTGCGTAATAGGAGTAATAATCCTTTCCGAGTTGACTCAGGAAATGAACCTGGTAAGGCTTCCATCTAATAGTGACGTGAAGTTTGCTAAGTAATGTTGAATTCTTTCATATAAAATGTTTGTGTGGCATAAAACTGAATAATCAAGTCTTTTGTGTATTTTATTGGTGGGATAATTGGGTATTGGAACACTTACTGTTATTGAAAGTAATAGCAATAGTGTAAAGTACTAAAAGGAAGAGGGACATGGTCCTTTCTCCATGACAATTGGTGAAGTGTCCTTTTATCCTCTCTATATAGTAATACACTAGCCATAAGAAATAAATTATATGAAGAGAAACAAACCTTTATTTGCTTAAAAATAATAAAAGACAAGCAGGTGAATGGATTCTCAACAATGGGTACACAGCAGGACTCCTCAAAGAACAGGCCCCTTGGCACTTGGCGACTTGCTAGCATGGATTTTCACTCTGTACAAGGAGAGTTTCCAGAAGCTATGCTTCCCCCAAACAGTGCTTTTATGAGCTCAGCAACTGAGCACATTGTCACCTGTTTCTGTTCACTTTTGTACTTATCATGGTTCTAAACAGAACAAAAGAAGAAGTTGGGTTCTGTGTGGGACAATGTTTAAAGGGGAATAAAGGCAGTGTTTATATTTTAAAACTGTTGTCATGTTGAATAGTCTGCATTTGTGTGTATGTGTTTGTGTGTATAAATATGAAGAGCTTACATACCCGGGACTACTTGCCAACTCCCTTTGGAGTGTCAGTATAGTTCCTGTGCATAAAAAAATCACCCAAAATAAGTGTTTCCAGCTTGTGTTCAGTCAGGAATTAGAGAATGTTTCTAGTTTTATTGGATGGTTTTCTTAAATTTAAAGTGATCCCTTTATCACAGACCTCACTCCCTGACTCCTCCAACCCAGAGTATGTAAAGATTTCTCGCCTTATGGTTGTCTACCAGTATCCATTTGTCCCAGAAAGGAACCAGTTTAGAATTGTGCGTTTCATTTATTTGACATGTTTTATTAGTCTCCATCGATCTGGAAAAATTCCTCAATCTTTCCCTCACTTTTCATGACCTTAACATTTGTGAAAATTACAGGCCAGTTTTGTGAAATGTCCCTCAATTTGGGATTGTCTGATGTTTCTTTATTATTAGATTCAGATTATGCATATTGGTTACGAATATCACAGAAATGATACTGTGGTCTTCTCATTGTCTCCCGTCAGGAAGCCCATGATTTGATTTGTTACAGTACTAATGATGTTTACTTTGGTTACTTGATGAAGATGGTCTCCACCAGGCTTCTCTTAACTGTAGATTTATTTTTTCTCCTTTATAAATAATAACTATTTAAGACTGAAAATACCCATTCCTCATCAGACTTGCAATTTATTCATTTATTATTTATTTATTATTTATGTCAGTATGGATTGCTGGCTTTTTTAATAGATTATAATTTGTTACTAACATTATATTTTGATGCTCACATTTTGCCAGATTTGGCCAGTAGGAACCCTTTCAGGCGAGCTTCCATGTCCATTTGACACTCACTGGTCTTTGAATATTTTCTTACTTTTTGGCACAAGATGGTCTAGGCTTATCTTGTATATAACCAAGTGCTTTTGAAAAAAGCTTCGAGATCTGAAGTGTGATTTTGGTTTTGTATGGTAAAAAATATATGGCTTTTGTGGACACATTTTACTTAGTCTAATTTTATGGCATTTATAGTTTGAACAAGCATTTGGTAAGTACTTCTGAACCAGGCAGCAGGGAGATCTACAATGCATAGTGAAAATCAAATACTATTATTGTTAAATGTGAGCCAGGTAAATTCATGTAATGTCAATAACAAGATGTATTTTTTAAGAAAAACATCTAAACTTGAGGTTTCCTAAAAGAGTATTATATGCTATCTTGTTTTTTTCAAAGCCAAGTCTATTGTTTCTACTGTTCCTGGAGGATATTCAATATAAAATCATCAAGAAGTAAAATATCCTTTATCTACATTATAGAGGAATAGATATACAGTAGACAATAGATGCACAGTTCCTCTTCTCAAAAAACTGGATATCAATGAGTAAAACAAGTAAAATAAGCAGGTAGGCCTTGAAGATAACTGAAATAAGACCTGGATTTGTATTTTAGCTCTATTGCTTACTACTTTGGACAAACTTTTGAACGTCTTTAAACTTACAGACTTACTGTCTGAAAAGTGAGAATGACACCTTCCAGGATCTTACTAAGATTAGATAAGCTACTAGCTCAGGGCCTAGCATGTACAAGTGCTCCGTTAAGAGGTTCTTCTGTTCGTGTTGTAGATGTGGTAGTAATGAGAGGTTGGTCTAAGATCGTATGCCTGTAAACTTTAATTTTCATATGTAAGAAGAAGATAATATATTTCTCATGGGTTATTTTAAGAAGTAAGTGAAATAATATGTGATGAGTACTTCATAAATCACAATTGCAATCCTGTATGCTATTATTAATTTGTATTAAGGAAAAGTTTTTATATATTGAGGGAGATACTATGAGAGAGACAGACTGAAGTTTGATTTAAAAAAAGGGAAGAATGCTGGAAATGCTAATTTGAATCTTACATATTGGTTACAGATTCCAGTAACTACTTTCTGTAATCACTTCTGTTATGTTTCATGTTTCTATAAGTAAATGCGACATTTAAGTATAGTCTAAATTGTATGATGGAGCTTAGGAAGTATCAGATAATCAATTTTGAACTCACTGCTTTTTCTTAAATATATAAGCATTAGCAAAGAAAATGGTTTATTTTCTCCTTCCAAATAGCAAAAGGAATGCTGTAGCAACTGTAGCCCATGGTGTTAAAAGTCATTTGGGTAACAGACTTCAGCTTTGTTTGCTGTTCGCTGCTGATAAATGGAAGTATTAATGGCATTAATAGTATAGTTTTGACCATATCACATTTTAGATTAGAGGCTCAAGAACTACTCTTCATAAATTTATTCTTAACAGTTATCAATCAATAACTAATATTCAGAGGGAATGTACTATTGCTTATATAATAAGATTTCTGGTTATTTATTATTTCTGCCTTGGTTTCTTTTTAAAACACCGAGGATATGTGAACCAATGAAATTTCTGGTATAGAAATATTACTTTTGTATGAAGAATTTTTCTGTAATTGATTATTAACTCATTCTCAGAGAGTTTAGAATTTGAAGATTATCTTAGGGATTCTTGTTTTACAAGAGGAATCTGGGGAACAGGGAAGTTGTTAATTGCCTAATGTGAAATGGTACATGGTACAGGAGTTGATAGTCTTAGGATCCACCTATGGTTTTATAATCTGTGTTCATATTGCCTCTGAAAGTATGATCAGTTCTGGTTTTTAATTTTGGGATTGGTATAGTTAGGAAGAGCAGTGAATTGAAACAATCCAGAAACTTGGGTTCTGCCAATGGGTCTGGCATTAACTCTTTGAGTAACAATAAACAAGGCACTTATCCCAGTAGATTTTTAAAAGCTCGCTTAACTCTGGACTTGATGCTTCTTTAATCGTTACTTCCATTCCTTTTCTTAGTAAATTTTTGCTTTGCTATTTGCTAAGTCTGGTTAAATAAATTCATCTTGGTCTTTTTAGGTTGATTATTCTAGACCTTCAGCAAAACACAGGAAAATAGCTACCTCATTTCGTGACAGTTCTCTCAAAGACATTTTAGTGCTAGCATGCTCTCTTCTAAAAGAGGTAAGTTATTGAATAATTCAGTATCCTACTTACAGTATTTAGGAAGTTTTAAGTTTCAAAATAATGTCAAATGAATCTCCCTTCTCTAACCCCCGTTCTGCCTTTCAAAGAGTTATTGTGAACAATCTTAATTTAAGTATAGTAGATTTCCACAAGTCTGTAAGAGGTTCCAAAAAATTCACTTTTATTTACCAGAGATATAATAAAACAAAATCCAAAGGGAATTCAGTAACTCATCTTTAAGTAGTAGTTTCATTGCCTTCCTGCTACGACTATAGATTATTTATTACAGAAGCTAATTGAGACTTAGTTTCTTTATTTTAGTTGCCTGTATTTTAATGGAATGCAGATGAACAATGAAATGACAGTAAGTTTTCCTAATTCATCAATTATCAATATTCATAGGTGAGCCAAGACAGTTAACTTTAATAATTTCTTTGGGAAATAATATTTTCCCATTTGCTACTTGGTGACCTATTGAACATTAGGGATAATACAATTAATAATTATATTGTGTTTGCTTGTAATATAGGGATTCCATCATGCTGTTCAAGCTTTTTAATTGGCGTAGTATAGCATTTCCTAAAGTATGTTCCACTAAGTACGGTTTCTAATTATTTCAGTTCTCTGGTATAGTTAGGAACAGGTTAACTGTCGCAGTGGGCCAAGTTAAGGCCAATAAAGACCCTCTATTATTTTTTAAATTTTCCTTTTGTATGGAAAATTTTAACATATGCAAAAGAAGGTGGAAGAGTATGATGAAGTCCCTTGGACCCATCAACCAGTTAAGCAGTAACTACTCATGACCAGTCTCTTTTCATCTCTGTACTTTTCAAACAACTCTTTCTTTTTGTGTTATTCTTGAAGCAGAATCCCAAACTTCATATCACTTCCTCTACAGATATTTCACAGTGTGTCTTTAGGAGATAATAATCTATTCTGTGTCAGAATGGACATTTTGTGGGGGGCGGAGGGGGTGTGTGGTCAGGATTGTTCTCTAGAAGTTTGTGAGTGTCCTCCTTCATTCAGACAGCTCTGACAACCTTTGTTAACTGAATATGGATCATTTACACATAAAGTTCCCCCACTTGAAGAATATTATATTTTCAGCTTGTTCTAAGCAGCCTTTGAGCTAATAAATCCAATAGATTTATACATTTGTGCTGAGTAAAATATTTGTCCTAAAGTTACTTTTTTTACCTTTAGAAGATGACCTATAATTTGCAGTCAAGTATCAAAGGTCTTATTCTCATCTTAGAAAATAAAATTCGAAAATAGCCTATTGTAGATTTTTGTTGATAGTGATTTTACAACTTTTTCTAATATATACAACAACATAACTTTGCAAACTTCCTAATTCTAATTTAGCATTGAAGAATAATTTAGTGAAGTGAAAATTTGTTTATTGACATATGTCATAATGTTTTATTTGACTTTCAACTTTTTTCAGGTATTGGCCAAACCTTTAAATCTTCAGGATGAAGGTCAACAAAATCTAGTAATGCAGGTCTTGAAACTGGTCCTCAACTGCCTTAACTTTGACTTCATTGGCAGTTCAGCAGACGAATCTGCAGATGATCTTTGCACAGTGCAGATTCCAACAACCTGGAGAACAAGTAAGAAGAAAGTTTAGTGTGAGGGATGGTTAGAGTAAAAGGCACAGAATTAATATGGTTGTCATATGTGCAGTTACCTCTAGTTTTTGCTGGGTAATCAAGAAATTCAAGAAGATTTGTAACACGAGGTAGCTGCTGATACCTAGTATTGAAATCTGCTTTCCTTCATATCATGGGAGCTTCCATATTTTGATATTGGAAAATAGGAAATATAGCTCTAGAGTTAGGGGGGAAACAGGTTTGGGAGGGAAAATGAAGAGTTCTGTTTTGAAAGTTTCAGATAAATAGAGTGGGAGAGGATATAACACTGACCGAAAACATACTATTCAAAGTTAGAAAGAGAATGAATTAGAGTAACTGACTTAGCAGAGCAGAATTGCAACTTACTTTCTTACAGAGAAGGATAGCAAGAAGAAAAGCAAGCTGATTTGCTCTCACACATTTCAGAAAGATGATGGCAGTAGGGTATTCCTGCAGTCAGAGGTGAGGTAAGGAATAGGGCTGAAAGGGCTTGGTAAAAAAGTCTGTATTCTGCCCAAAGTCCCCAGGATCTTCTCTACCACCTGTGCCTTTTCTCTTCTCTTCCCTTGTGCCCTTCCCTCTTACTTCCCAGTACCAGACCTTTTTGTCCTCGAGAAATTGAACTGGATATCTAGGGATATCAGATATAGTAGGGAAATACCACAGATTTTGTGAAAACTTCTGATATAGAAATCA
The DNA here is from genome assembly GCF_002201575.2 of Neomonachus schauinslandi. Classification (NCBI taxonomy): domain Eukaryota; kingdom Metazoa; phylum Chordata; class Mammalia; order Carnivora; family Phocidae; genus Neomonachus; species Neomonachus schauinslandi. Next base: position 91,235,228 of record NC_058409.1, on the reverse strand, counting down.
GAGATTAAAACAAACAAAAGGGACTTAGTATCCTTAGTATCATGATGAATACATGAGCCAACACATGCAATAAAAATTACACAGACTACCCATACACACACACAGACACATACCCATACATACACATGAGTGCATGTAAAAATGGGAAATATGAATAAGATTGATGGATTTTATCAGTGTGATTTCCTGATTGTGATATTGTACTGTAGTTTTGCAAGAATTTACCATTGGAGGAAACTAAGTAATGGGTGCATGGGGTCTCTTTGTATTATTTCTTGCAACTGCATATGCATGTATAATTATCTCAAGAAGCTTTTTTTTTTTTTTTTTTTAAAGGGAGGGTTTAGTAGAAACAGAGACAAAGTGAAAAGTAGAAGTAATCTTCAAAAAAGTATAGTTAATATCCCCAGGGAGATAAGAAAAGGTAACACATCCCTGAAACAAGAATAGGATATTGTTTTGTTTTTTAAGATTGATTTATTTGAGAGAGAGAGAACGAGCTCGTGGTGGGGAGGGGTAAAGGGAGAAGGAGAAGAGAAAATCTCAAGCAGACTCCCCACCAAGCGTGGAGCCCTACATGAGGCTCGATCTCATGACACTGAGATCATGATCTGAGCCAAAATCAAGTCAGACGCTTAATCAGCTGGACCACACAGGTGTCCCAGAATAAGATATTGTTTTAAAAAAAAAAGTTCAGAGAGTGTTCCAAATATAAAAGACAGTTGCCAGATAAAACATTTAATAAAAGAGTTGGAAGGTAAAGTTAAGGAAATGTCCCAGAAAGTAGAATAAAAAAGCAAGAAGAGATTTGATAGGAGAAAAAAATACAAGAATATTAAAGCATGAAATTAGGAGAGCTGGGCATCTGACTACTAGGAGTTTGAGAAAGAGGATAGAAAAAAACAGAAGAAAATTTGCAAACAAATAACACTTTCTCAGCCCTGAGACATAAAATTTCAGATTGAAAGATCCCATCAAGTGCACATAGTAATGAATGAAAAAAATAAATACTAAGCTTCATAATCATAATCACTTCAGGGTAATACTGATAAGAGAAAGATCCTCAAATCTACCAGAAAGGAGAAGTAAATCACCTATAAAGGATTGGGGTCAAGAATGGTATTAGACTTCTCAGCATCAGTACTGGAAGCTAGAAGACAATGGAGTAGTATCCCCAGACTTCTGAAGGGTAATAATTTTCAAACTAGACTGAAATTATCAAGCATAAGGTAGAATTAAGACATTTTCAGACATGCCCATCCTCCTGGAATTTATCCCTTTATGTGCTTGCTCTCAGAAAGTTACTTGATACAAAAACCATGGCAGATAAGGGGTTTGTGAAAAGGAAGGTTCAACACAAAATGGCAGTGAACAGACACATAAAAAGAAATCATTATATAACAAATTTAGGAACAATCAGTCCCAAGTGGAAGGCTTTAGGAGGTGGGAGGGAGAAATGGAAATTATAGGTTATTTGATGCTATTGATCATGTGGAAAATGGTATAAAGAACACTTTACAAATCTGTCAGAGCTTTTGGAAAGAATTAGTGACAGACAACTAAACACAGAAAAGATGCTATGATTAGATTCAGAGAGTGTTAGAAATGTAGTATGATCATATTGTCCTCCTTGGCTCAGCTGTTAACATTACTTACATAGCCATAATAAATGTGAACACTTAGAATTGATTTAATCTCAAATTGTTAAAATAGTGGGTGGATTTTGAGAGAGGACAGATTGTGGTATGTACTAAAGCCTCATGTAGTATATCAGAAATTCATTTGATGTTTAAGGTAAAACAAATAAATAGTCATATAGCATGTTATTTGGAAATATGTATGTAAGTGTAGATAAGAGTTGAAAGGTACTTGGAATGGGGTAAGGTACAGCTGTTTTTTATTATACACTTTTTAATAGTGTTTACTTTTTGATACTGTTTGAATTTTTAAATGCTCATAGTACTTTAATACAAATGAAAATGGTAAGAAGATTCTCTCAGTAAGAACTGTAGATGCTACATAGAAATAAGGAACATTTTAGCTAATTAGTTTCTATCTGTATTATTTCATCTTTCAAAGGAAGGTAGCTAGGAATTAAAAAGGAATTAAGCCTAACTGATAAGAGTGGCCACATGCAGAGGTCTTGGAGTTCTTGTTTGTATGTTAATGAATGTCTTACTGATTACATTAAGATCACTGATTGGAAGTAATGGTATTAGAAAATATTTTTTTTTTCCAGTTTTCCTGGAACCAGAAACATTGGATCTTTTCTTCAGTTTATATCATTCACTTCCACCACTACTATCTCAGTTAGTAAGTAAAAATCATTCATTATTTCATTAAAAAGTACCTGCAATCTTTATCTAAGGGTGGTATATATTTATTGTAAAAAGTCCAATTTATAATCTTGATTGGATTTACCTCTCACAAGAAATTCTTTCTTACATCTCCTGGGATTTATGTTGCTTAAGCTATTTGTCAGATTCTATTTATAGTCACCAGTGGATTCCATTTCATGGGTGAACCCAGAACCTTTAGCTGTTGATTCATAGCTCTTGCCCAGAGCCAGGAAAACCTGTTAACCTCTAAGTGCACCTTCCTTTCCACCCAGTCCCCATCCCTTCTTCTGGGTCTCAGTCCAGTAGTTGTCCCCACCATCTGTTACCTTCCCTTTTCCTACCCTGTTTCTAACTCTTCCTCAACCCTCCATGCCCTAGGCTTGCCAGGCAGCTCCCATCAGTATCTCTGAATGAGAAACAAAGGGGATCTGCTCATTTGATTTTGTGTTCATCACTCCAGTTGTTTATTTATTTTTTGAATTAAATTCTTTTGTGTGCTTTAAAAATCTTTAAACTCTTTGGTTATATAGTAACTTTGAGAATGTGAACCCCATCTTTGTGGAACCTAAAACAGAGACCAGGTGAGATTGGAAAAAAAAAAAAAGAAAAAGTCAGTTTAATATCTAAGCTTCTAAAAGTAAAGTTGGAGAATTCTGATATTGCCATTTCCTGAAAAAAGATGTTCCAGATTTAAAGTACATTAGAGTGGTGTGTTTGTTTAGATATGTTATTGCCTAGAAGGGAGGAATAGATATACAAAAATGTTCTCTCCCCTCCTTTTTTTTTTAAAAACATGTCTGCTCTCCAATCTAGGGATTTAAGGTGGTGGTTTTATTTTTTTTAAGATTTTTATTTATTTATTTGACAGAGACAGAGATAGTGAGAGCAGGAACACAAGCAGGGGGAGTGGGAGGAGGGGAAGCAGACTCCCTGCCGAGCAGGGAGCCCGATGTGGGACTCGATCCCAGGACCCTGGGATCATGACCTGAGCCGAAGACAGCCGCTTAACTGACTGAGCCACCCAGGTGCCCCGAGGTGGTTTTAAACTGGGTTTCACAGGATACTCATGCTTCCAGGTGGTGCCAGAGTTTTAGCCTTCTGTCTTTTAACCAGAATAGTTTTATTTTTAGTTATTTAAAAACCATGGTTTCAGGTACAGTTATGTTTTGCAATAAAACAAGCTACTGGTGCTTAAAAAATTAAGTGGAAAATAACTGCTTTAAGAGAAAGTAACTAACATTTATTGGGCCTGCCCTATTATATGGTGCTTATCTCCCTTCATCCTCAAAGTGGCCCTGCAAGGTAAGTATTATTATTCTCTCTATGTTGACAAGGAAACAGACCCAGACTGGCTAAAATGAATTTCATTAGGGCAGCAAACTAAATAATGAAGCTGAGATTCAAACCCAGATGTTTTTGGCCCTCAAACCCTGGATATTTTTAATACACTAGTAGTTCCCAAACCTTCAACACATCAGAATTGCCTAAGGAATTGTTTGTTCGTTTGTTTTTTTTTTTTCCCCAATAGTAAGGACTGTGGCAAACTGGAGAACATCTAAAAGGCCATCCTCTGATTCTTGTCACTGTTCTCACCTTTGCTAAGAAAGCCAGACATTATGTAATATATCTTAATTAAAATATTTAAATATTGACAGCCAATTCTAATTTTTTTTATGAAGCGGGCAAACAAACATATGTGGACCAAAACAAAACCTATGCGGACCCGTTTCGCCTGAAAAGCTGTCAATTGTGGGCCTCTCACTTAATGATCAGACAGACTTCAATGGTTTTCAGTAGTAGAATTAAGAACCCAAGTAGTGAAATTGTCTGGTAAAGTATTAACTTTTAGAAGATAACTAGACCATTTTTGTAGAATATCTAATGTTTCTAGCAGCATTCTCCAAATTGTGCCTTAACTTATTCATGGATGGTATGGATAAGATGTACTATCACCACATAAATTTGGGATATGCTGGATTAAGTAAAGTTATACCAAGTTACACTAAAGTTTTCCCACTTGCAGGGTACCACTGTACATAATGTACAGTATTTCTCAAACATATTCTACCACAAAACCATCTTTTATTTTTTGTAGAATACGTTGGTTCATGAACAGAGCTGGGCAACAGAAGCAATTGGGAGCCTTTTCAGTGTATGCCTGTCTAGGTTGCTTTGGCATATTAAATATATGAAAATATATTAGAAGAGAATATACACGAATAGAAATTTTAGTGGTGCGGTTAAAGAGGGATGGGTGGTGTTGGTGATTGATGATGTGTAGCTTTCATTATTTCTGGATTCTATAATACTTTTCTATCATTAAAATTAAAAAAAAAATTTTTTATGTAAAGACAGTGTTCCTTACATGTGGCCATAGTTACTTTTAAAATTGAAATGAATTTTGTTGTTCCTATTTTTAGGCACTTTCATGTTTAGTTCAGTTTGCTTCTACAAGAAGGTCCTTATTTAGCAGTCCTGAACGTGCCAAGTACCTTGGTAATTTAATTAAGGGAGTAAAAAGGATACTTGAAAACCCTCAGGTATTTATGAAGTAATTTAATTAATACTTAGTATGTAGAAATACAGTTTTTCTGCTGAAAGGTGTAATAAACTCGTGACTTGATTATGATTCTGGAAGGAAATATGAAGTATCATATCCATCTTCCTTAGATCTCATTTGTAGTAGAAATGGACAGTTTTTAAAAATAGATGCTTTCCTGACAGACTTCTATGTTCTTCCTTTTTTATTTTTTTCCATTCTTTTAGGTGAGTAAGAACAGAAGGTATATATCTTACGATGCTTCTGCTTTATACCATTGTGTACTGCATTTCTTTGCTTGTACTTCTTAAATTACTAATTACTTCAGAGTCATAGCTACCTTCTGAACTAGAAGACTTAATATAAATCTGAATGTTAATATTGGATTAAATGGCTTTGAATTATGAGATAATGTCTTTTTGCCCTCTTGTGGACAAATAAGAGTTTGTAGATTTAAAAATCTATACATTAACTTGCAAAGCTTCAATAGCAATATTCATTTCAGAGAATTGCAAAGCCATGATTAGTGATTTTGGCTGCCTAGATAAAATTTTTTGTTTTACTTTTTATTTTGTTTTTGGTTTAAAATATATGTAATAATGAAAGTACAGATTTTAAGAGGTTACATGGTTTAAGGAGATTTATCTGTCTCTTAGTTATTACTAACTTTTGAGGGACATACAATATCTGTACATAAAGAAAATGTGCTTGCTCAATAAGGAGCAATTGATCTTGTAGGTCATTCTCAGGAGTATTTTAGTATTTTGTGTGTTACGCTTTTATTTTATCTTTTCAATGTTAGCACAATCATGAAATATACATGTTTTGTTGATAAATGGGATTTTACTAATATACTTTAAAATATTTAGTTGTTTAAGTCACTATCAATCAGTATGTGGAAAATAATATGCTGATGCCAAATAATCGTCTTAATTGGGTTTCCAGCATCCTCACGTTCATGTTTCGTGTCTGTAAAAGTTAGTTTGAATATTCTATTATTTTAGAATTACAAACATATTAAAAGACCTATGAGTATGAAGGATCTTTTTGTAATTTGTCCTTAATAATTAGACACTATTTTATATTTTCATGGTGTTCATGTGAATGAAATTTCTTAGAAACTCTTTCAGTATTAAACAGATACTTTTGAATTCTCTTTCGTGCCATCTACAATGCACAGTGTTCAAACTTTTGTAAAGAAAGCACTTGTGCCGTCTTCAAGGAGCTCTCATAGACAACTAGGGGCCTCTTTCTTGGTCTTTCCTTTTAAACCTTTCCTTCCTCAAGTTTACCTCTATCTATGTCTTGTAGTACTTCTTTTAAACTTTCTGTCCTACATTGCATTAATTTATTTGAATGACTCTACTTAGGGACCAGGAGTTTCTTGAGGGCACAAAGTCTGTAGGTCCTCAATAAGTATTTGTTGAATTAAAAGAAATTTCTATTTGTGTGCACAAATACCATCTTAACTTCAGTTCAGTTGGTATCACTCTTTTCCAGGGCTTCAAGAACCCATTCTGAATTTTCATCTTAAATATTTCTCAAGTTTTCTGTTGACTTCTGTTTAAGCTGCAGTGCATGCACACACGCGTGCACACACACACCCACGCATACACACACCCACGCAAATTTTTTGTGTAATACAGTGGGTTCCCAAACATAACTTAGTCATCACAGTGCAAAGCTTCTTCTACATCCTCTACTTTGAATTTCTTATTATGAATCATTGATGACAGCATTAAATCCAGCAGGAATCATTTGTTTTCTTTCATTAATAATCTACCCAGTTGATACAGAGTACCAGTGAAAACTGGAAAACTTAATAAAATACTCTTGGAATTTTATTGATAGGTCATTAGCTTGGTTTGTTTTTAAGTATTTTTTAAAAGCCTTTCTTTTTGTCTTATAATTTAGGGTTTGTCTGATCCAGGTAATTATCATGAATTTTGCCGATTTTTGGCTCGTTTAAAGACAAATTATCAGCTGGGAGAATTAGTTATGGTGAAGGAATATCCTGAAGTTATCAGATTGATTGCTAACTTTACCATTACTAGCCTACAGGTAAATAAAAGTATATAATTGATGTTAAACAGTAGATAATTTTGAAACAATTTCTTGATAAGATTTGGTGGGGATTTTTAATATTTGTTACTGTACTTTGCTGAAAATACTTATTTCAGGGTTTTAGGTAAAATTTCATTGGAACATATTTTATAATAAAAATTTGGAGACTATCTGAATATCTAATAATTGAAGAATGAATTGAGAAGCTATAATAAAATCTTTGTGAAGAAATAAAAAAGACTTTTTACAGATTTTTTTTTGAAAAATTCTTTTTATAAGTTTGGGGGGAGGTTTTAAAACCACATTTTCTACATGATATCAACTCTGAAAAATCATGGAAAGAAGATTAGAAGGAAGTACACTAACATTTTAACATTACAATAATGAGAGATTGTTGGTTTCTTCTTTATGCCTTTTTGCATTTACAAAATTTGTTATGTTAAATGTTCATTGGCTATATAATTAGAATAAAATTAATTTTAAAGCCTGTGTTTAGTAATTTGTAAAAAAAATCTTTTTAGTGATTTTGTTTTTGTAATTCTTATTCTAGGAAGATATGTCATTTTAAATAACGTTTGCTTTATTTCTTTGTAGCATTGGGAATTTGCTCCCAACAGTATTCATTATTTATTAACTCTGTGGCAAAGGATGGTAGCATCAGTGCCTTTTGTGAAATCAACTGAACCCCACTTATTAGACACTTATGCACCAGAAATCACGAAGGCCTTTATCACTTCTCGGTTGGAATCTGTTGCCATAGTTGTGAGGTATTGAAAACTAAATGTTTCTGTTGTGTTTTTATTTTTTGCATCTTGGAATTTAAAACATTTGAGGTATAATTTACCTAGTGTAAAATCACCCTTTTTAGTGAACAGGTCTGTGACTTCTGATAAGGGCATACAGTTGTAGAACTACCCTTACAGTTAGGATAGAGAATAGTTCAGTCAACCCAGAAAATTCTTTTGTGTTCCTTGTAGTCAGCCCTTTCCCCACCCTCAGCCTCTGGCAATTACTGATTTTTTGTTTTCCTGTAGTTTTTGCCTTTTCAGAATGTTGTCTAGATGAAATCATATGGTATGTAGCCCAGCTTCTTTCACTTAGCGTAATGCATTTGAGATTCCTCCATGTTGCGTCAGGAGTTCTTAAAATTTATTGCTGAATAATATTTCATTTTACGGATGTATCACAGTTTATTTATCCATTCACCTGTTGATGGACATTTGGGTTGTTTCTGTTTTTGTCAATTATGAATAAAATAGCTGTAAACATTCCTGAACAGATTTTTATAGGAAGATAAGTTTTTATTTCTCTTGGGTAAATAGATTAGGTGGGAGATTTCTGGGTTGAATGGTAAGTATATGTTTTACTTTAAGAGAAACTGCCAAACTATTTTTCAAAGTGGCTGTATCATTTTGCATTCCCACTAGCAATGTATGAGAGATCCAATTGCTCTTTATCCTCATCAGTACTTGATATTGTCAGTTTAATTTTAGTTATTCTAATAGGTGTGTGGTGGGACCTCATTTTGGATTTAATTTGCATTCCCTTGATGACCAGTAATGTTGAGCATCATTTTACATGCTTGTTTACCATTTGTATTGTTTGGCAAAGTGCCTGTTAAATTTGTTGCCCCCTCTTTTTTAATTGGGTTATTTATTGAGATTTGAAAGGTCTGTATATTCTGGTCACAAGTCTTTTTATTGTATGTGTTTTGTAAATATTATCTCTCCGTCCATAGCTTGCCTTTTCATTTCCCTGACAGTCTTTTTCAAAGAGCAGAAGTTTTAGAGTTTAATGAAGTCTGATTTATTCTTTATTTTTTCTTCTAGAAGTTTTATAGGTTTAGAATTTACATTTACTTCTCTGATCCATTTTGAGTTAATTTTTGTATATGATATGAGTTAAGGCTTGAAGTTGGTTTTTTATTTTTTGTTTTTGCTTTTTTGGTTTTTTATGGCTGACCAATTATTCCAGCACCATTTGTTGAAAAGACTAAGTTCTCTCCATTGCATTGCCTTTATACTCTTCAAAAATTAATTGACCACATACATGTGCTTTCTGGGTGCTCTTTTCATTAATCTATGTGTTTCTCCTTCTACCAGTACCTTGTCTTGAATACTGTAGCTTTAATAGCTTTGAAATCAGGTAGTGAGTCTTTTGCCTTGGTTTTCCCTTTTCACAATTGTTTTAGCTCTTTTACTTCCTTTGCTTTTGCATGTAAATTTTGGATTCATTTTTGTCAGTTTCTACCAAAAAATCCTGCTGGAATTTTGACTGGGATTGTTTTAAATTTGTAGATTAATTTTTTGGGGGAAGAAGTGACATCTCAGCAGATCAAGTCTTTAGTCAGTGAACATGTTTATCTCTTAATTTATTTAGTTCTTTGGTGATTTCTTTCCTCACTGTTGTATGGTATTCAGCCTTCAGATTTTATGTATGTTTAATTAGGTTTAATTAATTAGATTTTTCTGGTGCCTTTGGAAGGTGCAGTTTTTTAAATGTCAATTTCCAGTTGTTCCTGCCTAGTATATAGTGATACAGTTGAATTTTGTGTATTGACCCTGTATGCTAGGACCTTGGTAAACTCATCTGTAAGAGGTAGTAGCTTTTTTTGTGTGTGGTTTCTTTGGGACTTTTGTGTATATAATCATGTTGTCTTCAAATACAGAATTTTCATTTATGTTTTATTTCTTACCTTCCAATCTGTTTGTCTTTTGTTTCTTTATCCATGATAGGATTTTTATTTAACATAAAATGTATTTGTGGTGAATAAAAGCATATCATATTCTAATGTCGCGCACACTTGTTCCTCTATATTTGCAGAGATAATTTAGATGATCCACTGGATGATACTGCCACTGTGTTCCAGCAGCTGGAGCAGTTGTGCACGGTCAGCAGATGTGAATATGAAAAGACGTGCACTCTTCTTGTACAGTTGTTTGACCAAAATGCTCAGAATTACCAAAAGCTTCTACATTCACCTTCTGGGATAACTGTGGATAAGGCAATTCAGGAAGGTCAGTACATTTTATATAATCTGTATATGGTATTATGTTGAATCTTAGGTAGTTTCGTTAGTCACTTTAATAATTTTGCTGCTAATTGTTTTTATGTATTCCCCCAAATCCTCGTCCTCTAATAAGCCATTAATTTTATTAACCTTCTGGGTATTTTGGTTGCTTGATAGTCAATTTTCAGTTCTCCTTCCAGTTCTCTGGAATCAGTTTCAAGAAAAGCCGATAATGGTATTTGAGTACAGTTCATTAACTTGTAACTGTCTTTTAACTAATCATGTTTCCTTCTTTGCTATAGTTGACTGTAAATTCAGAGCCCAGTTTTATCCAATAAAAAATTGTAGAAGACCTCATTATGGTTTTGCATTTGTGTATTAGCCTTCACCATGGCTTTGGTTTATTCTTATATTTTAATTCCTCAATTTCCTCATTATTTTTCTTTAATCGTTTATTGAAGGAGGATTTATTTATTGCTGTATGTCCCTTTAAATCCTTTCAGGAACATAGCAGGGAATAAAATTAAGTAAATACATTTTTCACATTTTAAAAAAATGAAATGAGTATGAGAATGGAAGTGGCTTTATATATTTCTAATAGGAGACACTTTAATTATAGTTCCAGAATGGTTTTTTTTTTTTCTTTTATGTTTCTTCCTTTGATAGTTTTGGAAAGGGAATGGTAGAGGATGAGAGTCACACTCTCAATGATTTCCTATCTAAACTCTTTTTAAAAACAATTGTTTAGTAGTTAACCTTATCTACTTCAAATGTTTTATTAAGATTTCATTATTTATAAATTAAATTGAGGCACAGTATTTTTTGCAGCCTTTAATCTTTTCATGATTGATTTCTTCTTTCAGTAGAGTTTTGAAAATTATTAAACATTAAATACATACAAAAGGTTATTTACATATATTGAAACATAGTGACTAGCAATAACAGCACCATCACACAAGCTTAAAGAATAGGTCAGTATAGGTATCTGTGTTGTTCCCATTGTTCTCTGTCCACATCTATCCTTCCTACCAGCAGAAAATACTTGTAAACTTGAATTTTGTGTTTATCAGTTGGTGCCTTTTATTATTCATAGTATTACTGCATATATATATATATATATATATATATATATATATATATATATATGCAATTACTCCTCTACAACTTGCTTTATTATTTTTTTTTCTTTCAGTATTGCACTTATGAGAGTGTGTGTTGATGCTGTGGCTATATTCCCTTCATTTGCATTGCCACTGTTCTCTATAGTTTGAATATACCAAATTTATTTATGCATTTTTTTGTCAGTAGATATTTGTGTTTTTTCTGTTTTTTTGCTAATAAAGTGAGTGCTGCTGTAAAGATTGTTATGTATACCTATTACATAGTTTCAGTAGATGATGCCAAAGCAGTTTACAGAGTGATTTACTACTTTACATCCCACCCACCCTGATCTAGGTCTTTGCCAACAGCTCATAATGTTAGACTTGAATTTTTACTCTTGAGGTAATATATCTCATGAGTATTTTAGTTTTTATTCCCATAATTATTAATGAAGTTTAGTGTTGTCTTATGTTTGTTGACTATTGTGTCATTATCAGTGATATATATATACATTTTGTTCATTTTCTCCTCACCATTTGGATTATTAGTTTTTCTCTTTACTGATTGAGTTCTTTATGTATTTTTGACATTAATCCTTTAGTTACTTGAATTGTAAATATTGTCCCCAAGTTTGTGATCTGTCTTTGCATATCACTTTAATGTGTCTATTCTCTTACTTTTCATACCAAACTTTATTTGAATTAATTCACCTAATCTTTTTAAGAGGTAATGTATGCACATCATCTAGAAAAAGGAAATTAAAATGTCTTCTGTTTCAATTCTGTGATCTGTCCTCTTGTTCTTCACGCTAAGTAGCAATTCTTACTAGTTTTGCGTATATTTTCAAAGTTTCTGTATGCATATACAAACAATTATGAACTTATAAATTCTTATCCCCCTTTATTTACTTTGGATGTGGCATACCACCCTTAATGTTCTGTTCCTGCCTTTTTATCTTCATTTAACAATGTATTTTATAGCTATTTTCAAATCAGTATACAGAAAATTCTAATTTTTTTATAGATGCATAATATTTTATTTTTTGAATGTATCATACTGTATCATAATTTATTTAACCATTCCGTCCACCACTGAAAGTCATTTGAGTTGTCATCATCAGCTATTAAAATTAATTCCATATAGATTAACGACATAAGTCTTTTTACGTGTCTGCAAGTATATATATAAGATAAATTTCCAGAGTGGAATTACTGTTGGAGAAAGGATAAACTTTTATAGATACTGCCAAATTATTCTTGGTAAGGATTATGTTAGTTTACCTGTCCATCAGCTCTTTGGGAGTGTTTCCATATTGCCTTCACAGGATAATTTACCAGCCTTTTGAATTCTTAGCAATTCTGTAGGTGAAAAATGGTTTTTCAGTATAATTTAACATTCTCATATCAGTACAATTAGGCATTGCTTAAATTTATTTAAGAGCTATTTAGTCATCTCGTTCTGTAATGACCTGTTCATTTCTTGGCTCTTTTTATTGGGTTGTTGGTCCTTTTCTCATTGATTTTTTTTTTTTTTTTAAGAGCTCTTTGTATTTTAGAAAAATGATCTCCTTGTCTCTGAGAGAGTTGCAAATATCTTTTTTTTTTTTTTAGTATATAGTTTGATGAATTAAGTTATTCACAGCCATGTAACTATCACCACATTCAAGATAGAGAACACTTCCTTCACTCCAAATAATTTCCTCATGCTCTTTGATCCCTTTCCCTGTCTCTTGACCCAGGAACCATGGTTTTTGTCACTGTAGTTTGTCTCTTTTAGATTTGTTTATAAATGGAATCATACAATAAGTAGTCTTTTGTGTTTGACTTTGCATAGCATAATGTTTTTGACATTCAAATATATCATGTATATTAATATTTTGTCCCTTTTTATTGCTGCATAGTATTCCATAGTATGACTTTACCATATTTTATCTAGTCACTGTGTGATGGACATTTGAATTCCACTTTCAGTTTTGGGGCTATTATGAATTATGGTGCTATGAACATTTGCAGACAAGTCTTTGTATCTACTTAAATTTTTATTTCTCATGGGTAAATACCTAAGATTGCTGGGTCATATGAGAAATGTATGTTTAATATTATAGGATACTGCTATACTGTTTTACAAAGTGTACCATTTTTCATTCTCATTAGCAATGTGTGAGAGTTTCATTTGCTCCACATCTGCATCATGATTTGATATTGTCTTCTTAACTTTAGCCATTCTACTGGGTATCTAATAATAGTGTCTCATTGTGGTTTTAATTTGCATTTCCCTGATAATGGTTGTGTGGTTTTTGCCCATTCATATATCTTCTTTTGTGAAATGTTTGTTCACATATTTGCCCAATTTTAAATTGGGTTGTTTGTTCTTTTATACGTATTCTTATTGGAATTTTAAGAGTGTTTTATATATTCTATATATAATCTCTCTTTCCAATATATCTTTGCAAGTATTTTCTCCCTGCCTGTGGTGTATCTTCTTAACTATTTTTCAAAGAGCAAAAGTTTTAAATGTTGATGACCTGCCTTTTCAAGTTTTTCTTTCTGGCTTGTGCTTTTTGTATTTAAGAAATCTGCCACCCAAGTCACAGAGATGATATTCTATGTTTTCTTCTAGAAGTTTAATAGTTTTTAGCTATTATGTTTAAGTCAGAACCACTTAGGGTTAATTTTTGTGAATAGTGTGAGTTAACAGTAAGCCTCCTCCTCACCCCATACAGTTATATAGTAGTTCCAGCACCATTTGCTGAAACAATATCTTTTTCCCTGTTGATTTATTGTAACACCTTTGTCAAAATCAATTGATTATAAAAGGCTGAGGTTTATTACCGGACTCTATTCTGTACCATTGATCTATATGTCCTTCCTTATGTTAGTGTTATACTGTCGTAGTTACTGTAACTTTGTAAGTCTTGAAATCAGGTAATCTAAGTACTCCCATCTCATTCTTGTTTCTCAAGATGGTTTTGTCTGTTCCACGTCTTTTGCCTTTCTATATTAATTTTAGCATCAGCTTGTTAATTTCTTTAAAAAAAAATCTCACTAGAATTTTGATTGGGGTTGCCTCAATCTGTGCATCCATTTGGGCAATCTTAACAGTATTGAGTCTTCCAGTTCATGGACATGGTATATTGTTCCACTAATATAGTTGTCCCTTAATTTTCTTTGCAATGTTTTATTGCTTTCAGTGCACAGGTATTAAAAATGTTTCACTAAATTTATTACTATATATTTTTGATGGTATTGTAAATTTTATAATTATTCTCTGCTACTCTATAAAACCAGAATTGATTTTTCTCTTTGTGTCCTATGATTTTGCTAAATTTACTTATTCTAATAGCTTTTTTGTGGATTCTTTTGGATTGTTACATATGACATGTCATCTGCAAATAAAGACAGTTTAATGTCTTGTCTTCATGCTTTTTATTTCTTTTTCTTGCCTTATTCCACTGGTAGGACCTTTGGTACAATGTTGAATAAAAGTGGTGAGAGTGGATAGTCTGGTCTGGCCTTGTTTCTATTTGTACATATAAAGCATTGAGCCTTTCACCATTGATGTAGGATGTTATCTGTAGGTTTTTTAAAGGATGTTCATAATAAATTTGAGGAAATTCCCTTCTATTCTTCCGGCTATTTATAATGAATGCGGCATTTTTGTTTTAATGCTTTTTATCCACCTATTCAAATGAACTATTTTTTCTCTTTTTTTACTAATATAGTGAATTACATTGATTGATTTTTCTGTGTTAAACTAGCTTTACATTCTCAGGATAAATCCTACTTGGTTATGATATAGTTTTCATTTATATAGGGTTAGATTCAGTTTGCAAAAAAAATTTTTTACTTTATATTGATGTTCATGAAGGATATTTGTCTGTAGTTTTATTTTCTTGTGATGCCTTTGCCTGGTTTTGGTAACAGGGTAGTACTGGCCTCATAAAATGAGTCAGGAAGTGATTCCTCTTCTTTCTTTATCTTCTGAAAGAGTTTGTGGAGTATGAGTATTATTTCTTTCTTAGAAGTTTTATAGAATTCACCGGCAAAGTCAGTGGTGGGCCTAGAAGGTTTAGAATTACAAATTTGATTTCTTCAATTGATATAGGACTATTCAAATTTTCTGTTTCTCCTGGGCTTAAATTTAGTCATTTGTATCTTTCAACAAATTTGTCCTATTTTTAAATTTTTTGGAATAAAGTTATTTCTAATATTCTGTTATTATTCCTTTACTGTCTATAGGATCTGAAATGATGTTCCTTTCGTTCTTTTTTTTTTTTTTTTTTTAACTGAAGCATACTTGACGTAGAACATTATTAGTTTCAGGTATCCAACATAATGATTTGATATTTGTATATATTGCAAAATGCTCACCACAGTAAGTCTAGTTAACATCTATCACCATACATAGTTATAAAATTATTTTCTTCTTGTGATGAGAACTTTAAAATATCTACCCACTTAGCAGTTTTCAAATATGCAATACAGTATTTTTTTTTTTTTTTTTTAGAGTATTTATTTATTTGAGACAGAGAGAACGAGAGAGAGCACATGAGAGGGGGGAGGGTCAGAGGGAGAAGCAGGTTCCTTGCTGAGTAGGGAGCCCGATGCGGGACTTGATCCAGGGACTCCAGGATCATGACCTGAGCCGAAGGCAGTCGCTTAACCAACTGAGCCACCCAGGCGCCCCTATGCAATACAGTATTAACTATAGTCACCATGCTGTATATTCTATCCCCATGACTTAGTTTTCGACTGGAAGTTTTTAACTTTTGACCCTGTTCACCCATTTTACCCACCCACCCCTCATTCTTTTTTTTTGTTTTGTTTTTTAAGATTTTATTTATTTGACAATGAGAGACACAGCGAGAGAGGGAACACAAGCAGGGGGAAGGGGGAGAGGGAGAAGCAGGCTTCCTGCTGAGCAGAGAGCCGGAGGCGGGGCTGGATCCTAGGACCCTGGGATCATGACCTGAGCTGAAGGCAGACGTTTAATGACTGAGCCACCCAGGTGCCCCTCCTCATTCTGGACATTGACAGTTGTTGCCTTTTTTTTCTTTTCCCCTCATTGACCCAAATTAGATATTTATCAATTTTGTTAATCTTTTCAAAGAACCAACTTCTAGTTTTATTGATTTTCTTTATTGTTTGTTCATTTTTTTATTTCATAAGTTATTTTAGCTTTATTATTTTCTGCCTTATACTATTGATTTTATTTCATCTTTTTCCTGCCTAATTTTAGATAGAGATTCCACATCTTTGAGTTTTAGATTTTTTGTATTTTTCTAGTAGAAACATTTAAAGTTACGAATTTCATTGTTAAGTATTGTTGTAGCTGCATCTCATGAATTTTGATATTTTTATAATCACTTAGTTAAAAATGTTTTCTAATCTGTATTTCTTTGTTAATTTATGGAATTTGAAGCATGTGTTTTTTATTTCCAAGTATTTGGGGTTTTCTTAGAAGTTTTCTTATTGTTGCTGATTTCTAATTCTATATTGTTCAAAGATTATCTTATAGGTTTTCAAACTTAAAATTTATTGAGACTTGTTTTATGACCTAGCATATGGTATGTCCTGGTAAACATACCATGTACACCTGAAAAGAATATGTATTTTACCATTTGGGAATAGCAGTTTATAAATAGAAATTAAGTCAAGATGGTTTTAATAGTGTTGTTCATGTATTCTTTGTCTTTACTGATTTTTGTTTTGTTTTGATCTATTTCTATTATTTATAGGGAGAGCTGTTATAATCTCTAAATAGAATTGTGGATTTGTCTTAGCTACTTTTAATTGTCAATTTTTGCTTCATATAGGTATCTATAATTGTTTTGTCTTTCCTATTAAAATCTTTCATCTTGAAATCAGTCTTACCTGATATTACTGAAGTCAGTGCCTTCTTATGCTCTCTGTTTACAAAGTATATCCTTATCCATGCATTTACTTCCAGTCTGTCTGTGTCTTCATATTTAAAGTACCTCACTCTTAGTATATAGTTCTTTCTTTTTAAAAAAAACCCATTCTGACCATCCTGTCCTTTAATTGGAATATTTAGTCCATTAACTGAATGAGGTGGAGGAGGACTACCAACTCAATACCTTGTGAACCTATTTCCTTAGAAAAAGGTTCTTCATATCACACTGATGTCTGTATTAAGGCCACAAACCATGTGAGGTCTGACTTGAGGATTTTTTCCTCCTCTCTACCTAATGTTAAAGTCAAGTCAGACAAGTTTCTCTGTTGTCTTTCTCTGCCAAGGGCAGGTTTTTTTCCCCCTCCAGTTCATTTTATTCAGTAAGGGTGTAACTGTGTCTCAGCTTTTGTTGGGCTCCTCATATTGGACATGCCCTGGCTTTGTCCTTTGTCCATCAAGGAGAAACTCGGGTTCTCTAGTTTTTTCCATGCTTATGTCTCTAGATTTTAGCCCTCACATCATTTTGGCCTTTGAGGATTTATTTTACTTTCTTATTAGCTCAGTAGTACATTTGGTGTCTTTGTGCACCTTAAGTGCAGATGCACCACAGTAGAGTGCACAGATTGGTGTGTAGAGTACAGGCTGGATTTTCATCCCTCCTTGTCTTTTCCATTAGGTATCTTTTTGTAGCTATGTGGTTGCCCTGTAAGCCTGTGTTGTAGTATTTTTGAAAGGTTTTTTTTTTTTTTTTTTTGTCTAATGACTCAATGGCATCCCGTATAGTCTTTTCAGATTTGTTTTCCTCATTAACTCAATTATGTTATGGCCAGCTGCCTGTAAAATTACATTTTTCTTTTTGGTTTATATCCCAATAGTGTTTGCTTCTTTTTAATAGTAAAGAATCAGTAGTAGCTTTCACTTCTTTGTGGTCAGCTTGTTGCTCTGAAAGGCTTTTCAGATGCAAAACAGTCAGCTCCTGGATAAACTTTTTAATGCATTGCTGGGCTTGAAATAAGTACATGAAATTTTTGAGGTTCCTTCTCCTCCCCTCTGCTACTCTCCACTCCTCTGTCCACCAGCCCCCCCCCCCACCTCTTCTGACTGTTTCTCCCTCAAAAAAATGAACTTTAACCAGAATGGGACTAGCCAGCAGCAAACAAAGGCAAAAGGCAGTTTTGCGTTCAAAGGCAGTGATTAAATTGGTGGCAAGGCCTTAGGCCTGTAGCAAGGTATGTGTACTGAACTTAGATTTATATATTAAGTTGGACCCTTGAAAGGGGATAAAGTGGTGCCAAAATGATAGAGCCCCTTGGCTTCCAGCAAAAAAGTAAATTAAAGCCTTCTCTGATGAATAGCAAGCATAATTTAGGGCCTTGAGAATCCTGCAGATTCACATCACCAAATGAGTGCTCATAATTTTAAAAATAACAAGTACACGAATAATGAAACAAGATGTCATCAGTGAGCACTAACAGAAACAATAAATTACCTATTTGACTTAGACCTTCCCAAGGACTTAAGATACTGGAATTGGATGGGAATATAAAATAATTATGTATGAAATGTTTAAAGAAATGAAAAATAGAGTAACAAAATAGCAAACAAGGGTATGACAAATGACTAAGGCAGATTGAAGAAGACTCAGGTAAAACTTTTTAATATTGAAGAAAAACTTTTGTGATCTAAAATTTAGTGGATGTGTAAAACAGTAAATTAGACCTAGCTAAGAAAAGAATTAGCAAATTGGCAGTTAGGTTTGAAGAAATTTTTAAGAATGTAGAGAAACAAGGAAGTGAGAATATTAAAAAAGAAGTTAAAGGATGGGATGAAACATCAGGGTGTCAAATCAATCCCAGGAAAACAGAATAGAGAAGATGGAACAGAGGCAATAATGAAGATAATCTATTTGAGAATTTTTTTGGAATTAATGGAAGACATGAATCCATTGATACAGTAAGCCCCAACATATACCAGTCAAAAAAAAATTTTTTTTAGGCATACTGTGTAGTCCCAGAGACAGATTATCTCCAAAGCAGCTTGAGAAGTATAAAATAGACTGATAAACTTACTTCTCAACAGTAAAAATGTAAGCCAGAGGATGGTAGAATATTATTTTTTAAAACTTGAGCCAAAATAACAGCAATCCTATGATTATATGTCAGCAAAAGTACCTTTCAAGAACAAGGACAAACAAAAGACATTTTCAGACAAAACCAGAATGTTTTCTACCAATAGATCTTTGCTGAGGTTCTTCATTGAAAGTTTTCATTAACAGAATGAAAAGGTAACCTACCCAATGGGAGAAAATATTTGCAAACATATATATCTGATGAAAGGTTAATATCCAAAATATGTAAAGAACTCCTACAACTCAGCAACTACAGATGCATCAAAAGGTGCTCAACATCACTAGTCATCAGGGAAATGGAAATCAAAACCACAATGAAAGCACCTCACACCTGTTAGAATGACTTTTATCTGAAAGACAAGAGAAAACAAGTGTTGGCAAAGATGTAGAGAAAAGGGAAGCCTCATTCACTGTTGGTGGGAATGTAAATTGATGTAGCCACTATGGAAAACAGTATGGAAGTTCCTCATAAAATTAAAGATAGTGCTACCATAATATCCAGCAATTCTGCCTCTCTCTATTTATTCAGAGAAAACAAAAACACTAACTTGAAAAGATATCTACACCCCCATGTTCACTGCAGCTTTATTTACGATAGCAAGACATGGGAGCAATCTAAATGTCCGTTGATGGATGAATGGAGAAAGTTGTGTGTGTGTGTGTGTGTGTGTGTGTGAGAGAGAGAGAGAGAGAGAGAGAGAGAGAGAGAGAGAGAGAAATGGAATATTATTCAGCCATGAAAAAGAATGAAATCTTGGCATTTGTGACAACAAAGATGGATCCTTGGGACATTATGCTAAGTGAAGTAAGTCAGACAAAGAAAGACTAATACCGTATGATCTCACTTATATGTAGAATCTGAAAGTAAAACGTAACAAAAAACTGAACACATAAATATAGAGAACAGATTCGTGGTTGCCAGAGGAGGGGAGTGGGGGGTGGGCAAAGTGGGTGAATGTGGTCAAAAGGTATAAGCTTCCACTTATAAAATAAATAAGTCATGGGGATGTAATGTACAGCGTGGTGACTATAGTTAATAGTACTGTATTATATATTTGAAAGTTGTTGAGGGAATACATCTTAAAAGACCTTATCATAAAAAAAGTTGGTGACTATGGGAGGTGGTAAATGTTAACTGGACTTAATGTGGTGATCATTTCCTAATATATACGAATATCAAATCATTATATTTTACACTTGAAACTAATATAATGTTATAATGGGAATTGCATGTCAGTTTTAAAAAGTTGAACAAGTATTTGCATATAAAGCAAGTCTCAACAAATTTCAGTCATATAGCATCAGAGTGTCCACATTCTTACCAGTTTGCAATTAAACTAAAACTAAATTGCAAAAATAATTATAAATGAACCCATACACTTGAGTATTTTAGAAACAGAAGGCACATGAGATACCATTTTACTCCCAGTAGGTTGGCAAAAATAAGAAATCTTATAGGAGAATGTAGATCAAAGGGAATTCTTACACACTTGTGGTAGGAATATAAAGTAGATCAATTAGAAATGGGATGGAAGTCAGTTTGATGTTATTTTGCAAAGTGGAACATTTGAATCCCTGCTGGCCTGGCACTTGCAGTCTTAGGAATGTCCTCTAGAAAATCTCTTCTCCACAGGTCCTGTGAGACTGAAAGACTGAATGTTCATGGTCTACTTGTTCCTAAAGGCACAAAGTGGAAACAGCTCAAATACCCATATACATATATATAATGTGCTTATACAATACAGTATTCTGTAACAATAAAAATGAATGAAGTACAGGTATACTTATGATGAATGTCAGAGATACGAAAGGTAGTGAAGTAACGCAATTTTCAGGAAACTGTATGTAGTATGAAACACTTAAAGCCCCAAAACAAATGAGACTAAAAATATATTATTTAGGAGTATATGCATAAGTGATAAAATGAAAAAAAATTTTCAGAGAATAGTAAGCACCAAATACAGGATCATGGTTACCTCTAGGGTGGCAGGTAAGGGGATATGTTTGAGGAGGGCTAGCGTTGGTTCTTAAGTTGGATAGGGGATTAAAGGTGTTTGTTTCATTGCACTTCATATCCATTACACATGGCTTCTTATATATCAAATATTACTTTGCAATGTAAAACGTAAAAAGATTCAGTTATAAAATAATACCTGTTTTCCTACAAAAGGGTACTGAATGGAAGTATAGCTGTTCTGAGATACACAAATGGAATTAACTTCAATGTAATAATTTATTGATATTTACTTATTTATTTATTTATTTTTAAAAGATTTTATTTATTTATTAGAGAGAGAATGAGAGACAGAGAGCACAAGAGGGCAGAGGGAGAAGCAGACCCCCTGCTGAGCAGGGAGCCCGATGCGGGACTCGATCCCGGGACTCCAGGATCATGACCTGAGCTGAAGGCAGTCGCTTAACCAACTGAGCCACCCAAGCGCCCCTTTATTGATATTTAAATAGGTCTATTGAATGAATTAAGTAAGACCTGATTCTTGATTAATATAAATTCAAGGAGTTTTTATGGTTGCATTTACTATGGAGTTTTAATAACATTTCAGTCTCTAATGCCCAATATATAGAAAATTTTTAACATTTGTTTCCTTTTTTTTTTTTTTTTGGTCATTGGGAAGGAATCTGCCTTTTAAAGATATCTGTGTTCTACTTAAAAATGATTGTTTTATATTACAAAAAGTGCCTAATGTGGCTCTATTTTATACCACCATATGTAGCAGTATTCAGTTTCTTTTGTGCAGACTAAACACTTCAGTTAGTGTTGAACAAAGAAAATTATATGCTCTCGTTATGTGTGCTTTAATTTAGATGCTTAATGGCTTTTAATGTTACAAAATAAGTTTATTATTATATTATGATCTCATTTGTATTATATTGTCTTGCTCTTCCATATTTGTGGTGATATGGTCATGGTTTACAAAAACAATAATCCCTAAGAAATAGGTCATTAACAGTAGTTAACGATTACTTGTGATCTATGGTAATGACTGATTTCTTTGGGATTATTGCAGTTATAAACCATAATTACAGATTATTACAGCAATAATTATTTTGTTAAAGGAAAAAATGTTCTGTGCTTGAACAGCTGCTAAAACAAGTGCCCTGAACATTTCAGAATAAATAGAAAAATGGAAAATTATAATGGAAATTTAGTCTCATTATAAAGATGAGATTCAAAATGAATTTATAGATGTGAAACTTATGTATTGGATATTTAAATTTCTAAATGTAATTTTGATTTATGGATTTACATTGTTCTTTAAACTTTGTGGACAAAATTCTATAACCAAAGTAACATTTATTATTTTGAATATTGTCAGTCTAAAATTGTTGAGGTTTAGGGAAAGGATATGTATGAGAAATATTATTTTCTCATATTACTTCTCAGTCAAGTATGAAAATTATGTTTGATAGTTTAATAATCCTTTATATTCCAATGTTGATTTCTAACACTAATCCTAATTTATTCAGTCAGTGGTTGTTAAGTTTCTAAGGGTTAAGAAATGCCTGCTTTTGTTTCTTGTATGATAGGAGTCAGTGCTTTCTAAAACAAGGAGAGTAAATATTCTATTTTTCCTCCGAATAAACAAACTTCCGTCAGAATTTACCATAATTGGAGAAAAAAATACTCACAATTGATCCCATGTTATTTTTGCATAGTGTTTCTTGATGTATAAACCTTAATTTCAGAGTCACAGAATAAAAGGAATTAAACAATAAAAAATTTAAATTTGAGAAATTCATGTCTTATGTTTAGTATCTTTTATCTTTTTATTATTGGACAGTGATACTCATCAACTGCACTGAAAAAAACATTTTTCTCCTAGTGAGGTTCAATCCTTTGGGCATGGGGTCTCCCCCTTCTCACCCTACCCCATACATACACATATTTAGTTATAGCCCTACAACAAAACATGACACATAGAAAGGCACATGCTTTTCTAAGTGTGTTTTATTTGGAAATTTTATTTTCACTTTACAGTTTTTTGCTTTGTTTGACAAACAGCATTAAGAAAATATATATGGCTAATGGTAATTAGCTCTAATTGCAACAAGTATCTGGTAGAGACAAAAGAACTTAAAGATTTTTAAATATTGTGACTTAATTTTCATGAGGAGCTTTTAAAGTAAAACTTAACGATGAACATATAAAAGTAACATTGGTACGTTTTGGTTTTCGTAGGTTTGATATAGAAGAACTAAAAAGGGGATGGCTATTTTATAATAATAGTAGTAATAGTCAACATTTAGTGAGCACTTGTAAGAAGCATTATTATGAGTACTTTACATGCAAAGTACTATTTAGTGCTTGTCACAAGCCTGTGAGCCAGGTAAAATTATTACCCTCATATTTATAAATAAGAGAATGAAAAATGAAAAATTAAGTAACTAGCATTATTAATAGTACAGGCAGGATTTGGACCAAGCCTATGCTCATGGTAGCTAAATTGTACTGCCTCCATTTTTTTTAATATTGATATTTCAACAGAGAAATACAAAAATTACATGCATGGTGAATTCTTTGACTATTTTCAAGTAGGCTTGTTTTTATCAAGAGTTAGTAGGCAGATGTTTCTGTGTTTACATTAGCGATGAACCCCCAAAATAAGTTTTCTTATTTTAAATTCAGCTATTCAACACATACTCATTTCATGTGTCACAGATACTTGGTTTTATTGTGAGTGGTTTGGGAATAAAAGGAAGAATAAAAGACCCTAGACCTGATCCCAAAGGTAGATGCAGTCTCATCTGTGGTCAAAACTTGGGAGACAGAGAAAAATTCCGGATTGGGAATTAAAATGTGTTAAACACTTGAGAGATTCTTGGATCATAAGATATTGTTGGATCATCAAGGTTTGTCCAGCTAATTGACAACTGTGCTGTTTGAGTATTCCCTTTCATCCATCTTGAGAGGTAGTGGTATGTATCTCCTAATGGTATGAGAACAGACTCTTGTAACTCCATTGCCTGTATGGAATCATATCTCTGCAGTTTTTAATAGGAACATTTGTGACATTAAATGAATGTAAGTATAGGTAATAGATACAATGTTTAGAATAGTACCTAGTACACAGAAAATATCATATAAATGTTTATTATTTTTAGTAATAGTCAAACTTGCTTTAAGAAAAACCAGTATCTAGAAATCTAAATTGATAAAACATATAAAGAAGGTTATTATTTAAGAAGGTTATTATTTACATTTAAATAATATTTTTCATCTTGAGAAAATTTGCAGTATGATATTTTTTAAGTAATGACTTCCATTAATGGGGCAGGTGAATTATTACACTGCATTCACCAAAAATTATACTTGTAGTTTTTCAGATTCACATCCATTACTCAAAATGTGTATGTCCCATGCACAGTTGCAGCATAATCTATTAATAATGACTTCTGTAAGATTCTGAGAAATAGAGTCAAATTTTCTTATTCAATATTTATGTTCTATAAAGCTGCGGTGAACACTGAATTAGCAAATGTTAAACTATTGTTTCTAGGGTGAATATAGGTTAAGTTCCTGCAGCCTCCTGTCACAACATTTTCATTGACTGATGAACATATAACCTTGTTTTATATGTGTTTCTGTTTAAAGACACCTTGTTTACTGTATATTATTGATTCATTAACATTGAACTCATAGCCAGGATCCCTAACACTCATGCCTGGACGAAGCTTATCTAACACATGTATTTTCAGTATGAGACACATAACAGCCTTTTTTCATGGAGGGGCACTATGCAGCACTTTACTATTCTTGGGGAGTATTTTAAACAGTAAAATCACCAACAGAAAGCACCAAAGTGCAAAAAAAAGGAACACATTGGGCTACTCAGATTATTTTGTTGTGCACCTATGCATGAATGGTCACAAGTATTTCTGGAGTTACAAATTTTACCAAGTAGACAAATTTTCAAGTAGGAGAATCTCCCATCCAAGTACTAACCAGGCCTGACCCTGCTTAGCTTCCGAGATCAGATGAGATCAGGCGCATTCAGGGTGGTATGGCCGTAGACTGTCTGCAAATAACGAGGATAGACTTCATCACATCTTGTGTTGAGTATGCTTTGGGTTGGTTTTGTTTTATTTAAGCAATAAAAATATAATTACCATTAACATTCACTTTTAGTAATGACTCTACATTTTAATATTTAAAGTGATAATAAAATGTTAACTTTTTCTTGCCTGTTTCATGCTATCTTTTCTTTTTCTATGTAATGATTTTTTAATCCAGTAACCCATGTCCTTTGATAACTTATTATGTGCTAGGCACTGCTTTAGGCTCTGGAGATGCAATAGACAACCAAACAGAAAAAATAACTGCTATCATGCAGTTGATATTCTATTGGAATAGACAGGTAACAAAGCAAGATAAATAAGTAAAATATATATTATATTAGAAAGTGATAAGTTCTAAAATTAAAAAAAAAGCAGGGAAGGGGAGATATGATATGATATATGATATGAAATGTTGGCAGATTATGTTCTCGCTATCTCACCAAAACTTAGTAGCTTATCAAATAACAGTCATTGTATTATCATCTCTCTGTGTTCTCTGCGATTTGTTAAGTCTCAGCTGGTTGATTCTCATTTGGGATCTTTCAGGCATTGTAATCAGATGACAGCTGGCGCTGAAGTCACCTGAGTGATTATTTACTCACAAGTCTGGTATCTGGGCTGAAATGTTCAATGAATGGGCTCTCGGTGGACATTTCTGTGCCTTGCTAGCTTGGGCCTCCTCATAGTATGATAGTCTCAGGGTATGTGGTCTTCTTACATGGTGATTGGCTTCCCCAGAGTGAACATTTTCCTAAGAGACTGAAAGAAACTGCCAGTTCTCTTAAAGGCTAAGCCCAGTACTGGAATGATGTCAATTCCACCGTATTCTGTTGGTCAGAAAAGTTACAATCCAGCCCATACTTAGAAAGGTTTGGAAGAATAGACTCCACTTTTTGGTGGCTTGTGCGTACATGGGGGGAAGGAATTGATGATGGTTATCTGGAAGGCCTTACTGAAAAGGTGAATACAAAGTGAGACTGGTCAGCATGGTTGTATCTTTCTCCAGTTATATTAAATTGTGTGAGTATAGGCAAAGACTACCTGGGGAATTGGATTTAAACAATTACGGTTGTAAGATGAGTATGTCAGAGCAAGAGAGGAGTTGAAGTGGTATGTAAGACAGAGATTTTAACGATTGAGGATTGAGCAAAGAAGTGAAGCTAGCTAAGCAGGATAGAGAAGACATTAAGCTTGTAAGAGACTGAAGAAATGGCAGATCCCAAAAAACTGTTAGTACTAATAAGAGATTAACAAAGTTGCAGGATACAGGATCAATAAAATCAATAGTATGCTTATATATTGCCAATTAATCATAACTGAAAATCAGTTCAATTTTAAATAGCATCAAAAAGAATAAAATACTTAGGTATAAGTTTAAAAAAAGAAGCATTATACTTAGATACTGACCACTGTAAACCATTGTTGAAAGAAATTAGAGATCTACATGTGGAGACACCTATGGTCATGGATCAGAAGACTTAATATTGGTAAGATGACAGTACTCCCCAAATTGACCTACAGATTCTGCACAATCTCTGTTTAAGTCCCAGCTGGCTTCTTTGCAGGAATTGACACACTGATCCTGAAATAAGCTTGAAAAAGAATGAAGTTTAAAGATTCACACCTTCTGATTTCAAAACTTATTAAAAAGCAACAGTAATCAAGACTGTGGAATTGGCATGAAGATAGACATTAGATCAGTAAAATAGAATTGAGAGTCCAGGAAATCCTCCAATTTATAATCATTTGCTCTTTGACAAGAGTGGCAAGACAATTCAATGTCAAAAGGATAGTCTTTTTGACAAATGGTGCTGAGACAGTTGGATACCATATGCAAAGAATGAAGTTGAACCACTGTCTCCCACCATACACAAAAATTAAATCAAGACGAATCATAGACCTAAATGTAAGAGTTAAAACTATGAAACTCAGAAGAAAACATGAGTTTTGGTTGGGCAGTGATTTCTTAGATATGCACCAAAAGCTAAAATGACAAAAGAAAAATTCAAAATTTGGACTACATCAGTTAAAAGTCTTAGACTACTTCAAAGGATACTATCAAGAAAGTGAAAATACAACCCAGAAAGTGGGAGGAAATATTTGCAAATTCTATATCTGATAAGGAACTTGCATCTACAATACATAAAGAACTCTTAGAGCTCACTAATAAAAAAAAAATAATTAAAAATGAGCAGAGGAGGGGTGCCTGGGTGGCTCAGTTGGTTAAGTGTCCAATTCTTGGTTTCGGCTCACATCCCTATCTCAGGGTTGTGGGATTGAGCCCCGAGTTGGGCTCCACACCCAGTGCAGGGTCTGCTTGAGATTCTCTCTCCCTCACTTTCTCCTTCCCATTCAGCCCCTCTCCCTGCTTGTTTGTGCTCTCTCTCTCTAATAAATAAAATCTTAAAAATGAGCAAAGGATTTGAATAGACTTTTCTCCAAAGAAGATATGTAAATGGCCAGTAAGCATATGTGAGGATGGTCAACACCATTAGTCATCAGGGAAGGACATGTCATAATTACAAGATAACCACTTCACATTCACTCGGATGGATATAATAAAAAAGACACAATAACAAGTGTTGAGAAGGATTTGGACCTTTATATTGCTGGTGGGAATGTAAGTGGTACAGCTGCTTTGGAAAGCAGTTTAGCCCTTCCTCAAAATGTTAAAAATCTAGGTATCATATGACTCAGTAATTCCAATTCTAGATATAGCCAAGAGAAATTAAAACATATCCACATAAAAACTGCACAAATATTCACAGCAGTATAATTTTTTTAAGTTTTTATTTAAATTCCAGTTAGTTAACATACAGTATAATATTAGTTTCAGGTGTACAATATAGTGGTTGAACACTTCCCCATTCAGCACCTGGTGCTCATCACAAGTGCACTTCTTAATCCCCACCACCTATTTAACTCCTCCCCTCACCCACCACCCCTCTGGTAACCGTCAGTTTGTTCTCTATACTTAAGAGTCTGTTTCTTGGTTTGCCTCTTTTTTATCCCCCTTTGCTCATTTGTTTTTTTCTTAAATTCCACATATGTGTGAACTCATGGTATTTGTCTGACTTATTTCACTTAGCATAATACTATTCTAGCTCCATTCATGTCATTGCAAATGGCAATATTCCATTTTTTTTATGGCTGAGTAATATTCCACCATATATATATATATATATATATATATATATATATATATATACACACACACACACACACACACACACATATATATCCCCCATGTCTTCTTATCCATTCATTGGTCAGTAGACACTTGGGCTGCTTCTGAGAAGCAGCATTATTTTTAAAGCCAAAATGTAGAAACAACCCAAATGCCCATCAGCTGATGAATAGATAAATAAAATTTGATATGTCCAACAATGGAATTTTTTTTAGTATAGTTGACGCACAGTGTTCCATTAGTTTCAGGTATACAGCATAATAATTCAACTTTCTCTATACCTTATGGTATCCTCACCACAGGTGTGGTTACCATCTGTGACCATACAATGGTATTATAGTTCATTGACTATAATCCCTATACTGTGCCTTTTATTCCCATGACTTTTTCATTTCCATAACTGGAGGCTTGTGTTTCCCCCTCCCCTTCAACCATTTAGCCCATCCTCCAACCCCCTCCCCTCTGGCAACCATCAGTTCAAACAATGGAATGGTTTTTTGGCTATAAAAAATGAAATACCAATATAAACTCCCAGTAGGGATGATCCTAAAGCACATTATGCTAAGTGAAAGAAGACAATTATAAAGACCACATGTTAAATGATTCTATTCGAATGAAATGTCCAGAGTGGGAAAAATCTGAAGAGACATGAAGTAGATTAGTAGTTACTTAGGGCTGGGGGTGGGGTTAAGGGGTATAGAGTGGAATTTCTTTTGGGAAAGATTGAAATGTTATAAAATTAGGTCATGGTGGTGGTTGTACAACCCTGTGAATTTATTTAAAAAAACGAGTCATACACTTTAAGTGGGTGAATTGTATGGTATGTGAATTATATTTCAGTAAAGTTGTTTAAAAAAGAAAGTGATAGGTTCATGTGTTAGAGATTCCCAGTAAAACGAAGGATTGTTGGAGTTGGAAGATTCATCTTTGTACATATTGAAATTACTGCTGATTATGATAGAAATACTATTGGAAAAAGTGACAGCAAGCCTGAAACTAACATCTTCAAAAAATAAGGGAAAATAACCTGAGGGAGAGTAGGTTATTGCAACCAGAAGGGGTATGTGGTAGTATAGTTTGATGATATAAGATATAAAGCTGAGTGCTTTTATGATGGAGAGGGAGTATGTTTTGGAAGTGGAAATGAGGAACATCAAGAACACCTACTTCCATGTTGGAATCCTGAGATAGAAGAGGTGTGGAAGAGAAATCACTTAAGAGGAAGTAGGGTCGTCAGGGGATAGTGTATGTTATTAATAGACTTTTATATTAATCATAAAACGATTCTGAAATATATAGGTAACTTTCTTAATACCTTCTGTTTCCTACATGGGCTTTTTGTTCTGTTACTTTTTTTTTTTTTTTACACTAATTATACGTATCTTGAAGCTTGAGTCTGTTTTATGAATTACTTAATCAAATTGGTGTTTTCACCAATTTGGCTGTTTGACATTGTTAATGTCCAAGGCTGCATAATTGGTCTGTTCCGATTTATTCATTGTTTTATGATAGAATAGGGGATGTGGATACTTGCCAAGTTGTATTTCTAACTTACAGGAAGTTTGTCACCTCACTAGGCTGATGTCTCTCCAGAAGTCAGAGGGAGTTGATAAGTTGTAATGATTGCTAGTATTCACAGTATGGATATAGGAAGAATGTGCTCTTTTTCTGTAGGTATTTATCCTTCCTAAGTCTTCCAGTTAGCACGGACAGCCTCTTTTATGACTGTTCCAGTCAATACCTTGTGAAAAATACTTCAGTTCACTTGAGAAGGTTTCTCAATACAGAAATGTAATTGATTTTGGTAATATGAAATATCCTGGTCATCTTTGAAAAATCAGTCCCTAAAAATAGCACAAAATTTTTTAGCAAGATAATTGGTATGTTGTTAATTATTCATAAAGGTCTTAAAATTTTTGGAGAATCTGATACATAGATCAGTGAATCTAGAGATGTAAAATCATAGGCTTAAATAAAAATCATTCAATAATAACTCCATGTCTGAACCACTCAAATTTGGCTGCCCCAAAATAAGATTGGTGAAAACTGTAGATTCCACGTGTGCCACTGTTGTAAAGTTATTTAATCCCTTGCTAATATTGTCCATGAAGTTGATTTGGTCGTCAAACTATGTGATTTGAATGGTGACAGTCTTGGATTTTAAAAAGTTATGCATAAAAATACAAAGGCAATAAATTTATTACCATCTATTATGGTTCAAGCAGAACTAATACTAAAAATGATCAGACTGGTATGATCATGACATTGACCATTCAGAAAAGATGCTGCTCATTGGATCGTATTAGTACTTACTAACAGCCCTGGATCTAGACATTACTTTCGGTGTTTTGTTACCAAATTTAATTTTAATCATAAGTCTTCACAGTAGGTCTTATTTTCTCCATTTTTCAAATGAAAACCCCAAGATGTAAGGAGGTAAATAACTTAGGCAAGATCACCTAGCAAATTGTTTGAACTAGGATTTGAACATAGTTTTTTCTGGCTCTAAAGTCTGTCATTTTTACTGTTATACTGCCTTGCTAAACTTAAAACCCACTCTCCACTCTGTCAGGGACTGAGTTCACAGTAGTTTATCACTTGTTTGGAAGAACAGATATTTTGCCAGTTTTAGAATTTTCTGCAAAATAAGCATTGTTTCTATCAATACTTTCTAAACATTTTTCTTTCTTGTTATATATTAGGACGTCTTGCATGGCTGGTATACTTAGTTGGGACAGTTGTTGGAGGAAGGTTAACATATACCAGTACAGATGAACATGATGCTATGGATGGAGAATTATCCTGCCGGTAAGTAATGGCCACAAAATTTACAGACGAAGTAGTTAAGAGATTTAGTTATTGAACTGGTATTATGAGTTAAAACATTTTGTACCCGGCCTTTTGAGGAAGGTATTATTTTCTTTTTATTGGTGAGAAAACCAGGGCATAGAGGTTAACTGATTTGTAGAAGTCAAATCTCTAGTAAGTATTATGGTCAAATATATTTTAAACTTGCATTCAAATAGTGTGATGAAGATTTAGGTTGCTTTTTATTTCTTAGGACCTGCTTTAGCAGGCAAAATTGCTGTGTATTGGGTGGTGGCAAAATTGGGGTGAAGTATATCTGGTCAAAAAGCAATGGATAGTCAATTACCCAATACAAGCTTTGTTTATGATTGTTGACTAGATTTTTCACCTCATGACCATAGTCTTAATAAGAAGCAATGAATTACTTGCCTTAACACTGAGGAAAATTCCTACATGTGAATAATACATGTGAGTTGGTTTTCTATATATTTTAATTTATTTTTTATAAAATTTTTCTTTATAACTAAGTAATATATGTTTTTATTGAACACTTAACTATTTCAAATAAAAAGAAAAGTCATATATTAATTTGGAGATAACTATTTCTGTCATTTTGCTAAATACCTTTGAGTCTTTTTAATTAATACTTGAGGATGTATGTACATTATATGTGTCTTTTTCAACATTTTTTGAACAAAAATTATAATATACTATAATACTGTTTTATAAACTAAAATGGAGATAATAATACCTAATTCATTTTGGGCTATTATAAGGATTAAATGAATCAATGTTTTTAAGATGCTTAGGACAATGCCTGGCAAATAGTAAGCACTATATTACCACACACCCCTCTCCCACCAACCCCCCCGACAAACACTTTTTTTTTTTTAAATCAAGCATAATACTGTGAACATTTTACCTAGACATTAAATATTCTAAGCTGTACCATAATTTTTTTTTTAAGATTTTATTTATTTATTTGAGAGAGACAGAGAGAGCACAGGTGGTGGGGAGAAGAGAGAGAAGCAGGCTCCCCGGTGAGCAAGGAGCCCAACGTGGGGCTAGATCCAGGACCCTGGGATCATGCTCTGAGCCAAAGGCCGATGCTTAACCGACTGAGCCACCCAGGCACCCCAGCTGTACCATAATTTAAACATACCCCAGTTTTTGGAATTTTAGCTTGTTTCTCAATTTTTCTATATTGTAAACTGCTTTGAGGTGAATGTTCTTTTAGTTATATCTTTATGTAGGTCAAAATAATTTCATTAGAGTTAATTCCTAAAGGCTGAATAGCTGGGTTGAATAGTCTGCAGCATTTTAAAGAGTCACCAAATGACCTTCTGGAAGAATTGTACCAGTTTATTCTCTGAACTCAAAGGCTCTGAGACTTAACCATTTTTTCTGCAGTTGAACTCTAGATAATAGTGTTCTTATCTTTGCCAGTTTATAGATAACAAATGTCTTGTTTTGATTTCTATTGCTTTGGTTACAAGTGGTGTCAAATATTTTTTCCATTCCAATTTTTCCCAATTGTATTTTCTCTTTGTGGTTTTTAAATATATATAGATTGTATCATTTAGCTGCTTTTCTTTTGTGATTATCTTTCTTAATTTATCTATAAGAACTCAGGGTATATCAAAATCTTAATATTTAGTACTCATTTTGAAAATGTTTTCTCCATGTTTTTAGTTTGTTTTAGAAATTTCTCTTTTAATGGATTTCAATATTTATATGTTGACATCTATGAATTTTTCCCTTCATATTTTCCCCTTTGTTCATGCTTAGAAAGGTTGTTCCACATCTAGATAATAAAAATATTCACCTAGATTTTCTCCTAGTTCTTTTATGGTTTCATGGTTTTTATGCTTTTATGGTTTTTATATTTAATTTTTAATACATTTGAATTTGTTTTATATACTTCTTCCGAAGTTTCCATTGTGTTAACCAGTTAATGCAAACCCCACCCTTTACTGACTTGAAATGCTGCTTATATCTTTACACAGTATTCTTAGGTCTTTTTCTGAGCCTTTCATTCTTTTCCACTGATCTTAGAAGTCTGTTTTCCTCTGTCTAGAATAGAAATATAAGGGAAGTAATCCATTGCTTCTTACTAAGGCTGTGGTCTTGAAGTAAAAAATCTAGTCAACGATCATAAACAAAGCTTGTATTGGGTAACTGACTATCCATTACTTTTTTTTTTTTAATTTTTTTATTGTTATGTTAATCCCCATACATTACATCATTAGTTTTAGATATAGTGTTCCATGATTCATTGTTTGTGCATAACACCCAGTGCTCCATGCAGAACGTGCCCTCCTCAATACCCATCACCAGACGAACCCATCCTCCCACCCCCCTCCCCTCTAGAACCCTCAGTTTGTTTCTCAGAGTCCATCGTCTCTCATGGTTCGTCTACCCCTCCGATTTCCCCCCCTTCATTCTTCCCGTCCCGCTACCTTCTTTTTTTTTTTCCTTAACATATATTGCATTATTTGTTTCAGAGGTACAGATCTGAGATTCAACAGTCTTGC
Organism: Neomonachus schauinslandi; assembly: GCF_002201575.2. Taxonomy (NCBI): domain Eukaryota; kingdom Metazoa; phylum Chordata; class Mammalia; order Carnivora; family Phocidae; genus Neomonachus; species Neomonachus schauinslandi. The sequence continues at coordinate 91,201,530 of NC_058409.1, read as the reverse complement.
ACAATTCACAGCGCTTACCAGAGCACATACCCTCCCCAGTGTCTGTCACCCAGTCACCCCATCCCTCCCACCCCCCACCACTCCAGCAACCCTCAGTTTGTTTCCTGAGATTAAGAATTCCTCATATCAGTGAGGTCATATGATACATGTCTTTCTCTGTTTGACTTATTTCGCTCAGCATAATACCCTCCAGTTCCATCCACGTCATTGCAAATGGCAAAATCTCATTCCTTTTGATGGCTGCATAATATTCCATTGTATATATATACCACATCTTCTTTATCCATTCGTCTGTCAATGGACATCTTGGCTCTTTCCACAGTTTGGCTATTGTGGACATTGCTGCTATAAACATCGGGGTGCACGTACCCTTTTGGATCCCTACTTTTGTATCTTTGGGGTAAATACCCAGTAGTGCAATTGCTGGGTCATATGGTAGCTCTATTTTCAACTTTTTGAGGAACCTCCATACAGTTTTCCAGAGTGGCTGCACCAGCTTGCATTCCCACCAACAGTGTAGGAGGGTTCCCCTTTCTCCGCATCCCCGCCAACATCTGTCATTTCCTGACTTGTTAATTTTAGCCATTCTGACTGGTGTGAGGTGGTATCTCATTGAGGTTTTGATTTGGATTTCCCTGATGCCGAGCGATATTGAGCACTTTTTCATGTGTCTGTGGGCCATTTGGATGTCTTCTTTGGGAAAATGTCTGTTCATGTCTTCTGCCCATTTCTTGATTGGATTCTTTGTTCTTTGGGTGTTGAGTTTGATGAGTTCTTTATAGATTTTGGATACTGTCCCTTTATCTGATAGGTCATTTGCAAATATCTTCTCCCATTCTGTCGGTTGTCTTTTGGTTTTGTTGACTGTTTCTTTTGCTTTGTAAAAGCTTTTTATCTTGATGAAGTCCCAATAGTTCATTTTTGCCCTTGCTTCCCTTGCCTTTGGCGATGTTTCTAGGAAGAAGTTGCTGCGGCTGAGGTCGAAGAGCTTGCTGCCTGTGTTCTCCTTTAGGATTTGGATGGACTCCTGTCTCACATTGAGGTCTTTCAACCATTTTGAGTCTATTTTTGTGTGTGGTGTAAGGAAATGGTCCAGTTTCATTCTTCTGCATGTGGCTATCCAATTTTCCCAACACCATTTGTTGAAGAGACTGTCTTTGTTCCATTGGACATTCTTTCCTGCTTTGTCAAAGATGAGTTGACCATAGAGTTGAGGGTCCATTTCTGGGCTCTCTGTTCTGTTCCATTGATCTATGTGTCTGTTTTTGTGCCAGTATCATGCTGTCTTGATGATGACAGCTTTGTAATAGAGCTGGAAGTCCGGAATTGTGATGCCGCCAGCTTTGCTTTTCTTTTTCAACATTCCTCTGGCTATGCGGGGTCTTTTCTGGTTCCATACAAATTTTAGGATGATTTGTTCCATTTCTTTGAAAAAAGTGGATGGTATTTTGATGGGGATTGCATTGAATGTGTAGATTGCTCTAGGTAGCATTGACATCTTCACAATATTTGTTCTTCCAATCCATGAGCATGGAACGTTTTTCCATTTCTTTGTGTCTTCCTCAATTTCTTTCATGAGTATTTTATAGTTTTCCGAGTACAGATTCTTTGCCTCTTTGGTTAGATTTATTCCTAGGTATCTTATGGTTTTGGGTGCAATTGTAAATGGGATCGACTCCTTAATTTCTGTTTCTTCTGTCTTGTTGTTGGTGTATAGGAATGCCACTGACTTCTGTGCATTGATTTTATATCCTGCCACTTGACTGAATTCCTGTATGAGTTCTAGCAGTTTTGGGGTGGAATCTTTTGGGTTTTCCACATAAAGTGTCATATCATCTGCAAAGAGTGAGAGTTTGACTTCTTCTTTGCCAATTTGGATGCCTTTTTATCCATTGCTTTTTGACCAGATATATGTCACCTCAATTTTGCCACCACCCAATACATACCACTATCACTCTACCAAAGTCCTTAAAATTATTAGACCTAGTGGTGGCATTTTCCTTCTTTGCTATTCTTAAATATATCCCTGAGTATTTAATAAATTTGTTGCCATTCTGAATAGAAATTTTCTCTTCATTTCATACTCTCTTTAACCTTTAAACTAGCCCTTGTTTTAGTGAAACTTGAGTCTGAATGGAACGTAAATATTTTTAGCTTTCCTAAGATTTATTTCTAGTATCAAATAACTTTATGAATGGGGGCATTCTTAGAATGCTTTCATTAATTTTAAACAGTGAATAATTTACCTCTGTGCCATCTTTTAATATAACATTACATAATTTAGTAAAGTGAAAAGTAAGTATACTTTTTTGCTGTGGTTTGATTTTTGAAAGTTTTCATCATCAAGTAGAGAAATACTCACTGGCATTATTTTCCTGAGAAATATATAACAGGAAATAAACAAAAGCAGGTGTATATTTGCTAAGGAAATAAATAAAAGCAGGTGTGTATTTGCCAAGTACAAAATTTTAAATTTTTCTTTAAGCAACAAACATATTTAACTTTAAATAAGATTTGATTTGTGTTTTAGCCATTCCCTAGAAAACAAAGTGTTAGGTGAAGTTTATGGTCTAAGGCTTTATTGAGGGGTGGGGAGAACACTGCATTTTCAAGGAAGAGTGAGAGAATAAGAGAAAACAAATAGAGTCGGTGCTCCTAATTCACAGATTTCATTTTTGCAGATTTATGTACTTGCTAAAATTTATTTGTAATCCCAAAGCCAATACTCATGGTGCTACTGCAGTCATTTTTGGATATGTGCTTGGTGGTGAAAAATTTGAGTTGCCTGATACCCACTTTCCCAGCTGAGGTTGAACAGATACTCTGCCTTCTTGTTTCATACTCTCATGCTGTAAATAAGTGTCCTTTTCATTGTGTGTGCCATATAGCCCACATTTTTGTGCTTTTTGTAAGTGGTTTTGCTGTTTTACAGTGGCCACCGTTACAGTGCTGTAGTGCTGTCTAGTGTTCCTAAGCACAACAACAAAGCTGTAAAGTCCCTTACAGAGAGAATGTATATATTAGGTCTGCCTCGTTCAGGCACAAGTTGTTGTGCTTTTGGCCATGAGTCAGTGTTAATGAATCAACAATATATTAAATAAGATGTCTTAATTTTATTTATTTATTTATTTTAAGATTTTATTTATTTATTTGACAGAGAGATCACAAGTAGGCAGACAGGCAGGCAGAGGGAGAGAGAGAAGCAGACTCCTTGCTGAGCAGGGAGCCCGATGCGGGGTTCGATCCCAGGACACTGGGACCATGACCCGAGCTGAAGGCAGACGCTCAACCAGCTGAGCCACCCAGGCACCCCTAAATAAGATGTCTTTAAAGAGAAACACAGATAAACAAAGTTATGTGTTGATTGGTTGATGAAAATATTGTGACCGGAGTTCCTCAGGAACCTAACCCTGTGTCTCCTCTGGGAACGCAGTGGTTCAGTATTCACTCATTCACTTTTCACAATGCCTTTTTAGAACATAATTACCATGAATACTGAGAATTACATCTATAAGGTGGTACATCACACACCTGGTATGAATTAAAAATTTTTTAATTTATCAATTTTATACCAATTTCATATGAAGAAGTTCTAAGTAACTGGAACCATAATACTGTTGCCTTCTGTGTGTTGTTATATGATACCTTTCTAACTCCTGGGAGAACACTACCAAATTGGAAGATTATGAAGCTTCTGCCAGGAGTTTTCCCCAGAGGCCACATGGAACCACTGTTTGAAAATAGTCCATGATGATGGTGGGAAGATGGGGAACTATGGGCATGCCATTTTTCTATTTCCTTACTTCTGCGTCCCATTTCTTTTTTTTTATTAAATTTTTTTAATTTATCAATTTTATACATGTAGATCTAATTCATTCATTTTAAGTCATACAATATCAATTGAATGAATATGGCACAGTTTATTTCCCTATTGATAGACATTTGTATTTTTTCTTTTTTATTATTATTATGTTATGTTAATCACCATATATTACATCATTAGTTTTTGATGTAGTGTTCCATGATTCATTGTTTGCGTATAACACCCAGTGCTCCATTCAGTACGTGCCCTCTTTAATACCCATCACCAGGCTAACCCATCCCTCCATCCCCCTATCCTCTAGAACCCTCAGTTTGTTTCTCAGAGTCCATCGTCTCTCATGATTCGTCTCCCCCTCCGATTCCCCCCCTTCATTCTTCCCTTCCTGCTATTCTTTTTTTTTTTTCTTAAACATATAATGTATTATTTGTTTCAGAGGTACAGGTCTGTGATTCAACAGTCTTGCACAATTCACAGCGCTCACCATAGCACATACCCTCCCCAATGTCTATCACCCAGCCACCCATCCCTCCCACCCCCCACCACTCCAGCAACCCTCAGTTTGTTTCCTGAGATTAAGAATTCCTCATATCAGTGTGTCCCATTTCTTATTGAAGTCTACTCCTGGGGTGTTTAACTTTTTCATACTTCATAGCTGTGTTCCCTGGCCTCTTTGAGGTGCCATTGGGGAAGCCAGAGCTTCTGTTGGTCCTGCTGAGTTGGGAGGTAGGGGCTGAAGCTGTCATAGACCTCTCTTCTCCCTGGGTGAGGATTTACAACTGCAGGAACTTTGTGAATTTTTACTGGAGCTACAAGGCAAGTAGTTGAGGCCAGAGGTGGGGAGAGGTAGTGGTGAACTTGGTGGGTATGTAAACAGGGCTAAGCAGATTCAAAGTGGGGCATTGAAAAAACATAAATATGTGTTTTAAGATATTGAGATTTTAAATTGAGTAAGAATGATGTTTTATGTAGAATTTTAAAATACCAATTTCATATGAAGAAGTTCTAAGTAACTGGAACCATAATACTGTTGCCTTCTGTGTGTTGTTATATGATACCTTTCTAACTCCTGGGAGAACACTACCAAATTGGAAGATTGTGAAGCTTCTGCCAAAAACCTATATGCTATTTTATCAGGAAAAGTTTAATATTCATAAAAGCTCCCAATATTATGATCATTTTAATTAACACATGTTACTTAAACATATTTAAATATGCTTCTTTTAACTTAGCAAATAAATTTATTTGTACTCAGTCTATGCAATTCTAATTAAATAAAAATAATTTTGTAGTCATTTCAGTTTCATTCATCATTACCAGAATGTAAACCTCTTGAGAGTTTACCCAGAGATTTTGTTTTATTCATCCTGTATCCCTTCTGTTTGCTCGTGCTAATAGACTGGCTGCTTCTTTCAGGCTTATTTCTCTTGGTTATACCACCCTCCATCTCTCCTTGTTTCTCTGACCTGTTCATCTCCCTGTCATCCCTCATCATTCATTGAAACCTTTGACAGCTAGCTCAGAGTTTTGTTCTCTTTCCCAAACTCTGCTATCTTATGGATGACTTCAACTTCTTTCCCATGAGATCATGTTACTCTACTCTTCTCTATTTATAAGCTTCCAGTGGCTTCCTGTCACACTTGAGACAAATTCCAGGGTCCTGGTCATGGCTCAGAGCTTCCTGTACTACCTCTCTGACTTTGTTTCCTACCCTTTCTCATTCAGCTCCTGGCCTCCTTGCTGTTCTTTGGGTGTTCCCAATATGTTCTCCCTTTAGGGCCTTTGCTTGCACTTCTCTTCTGCTAGGAATGCTTTCTTCTAAATGTTTGTATAGTCCTCCTTCACTTCAGTCAGGTCTCTACACAGCTGTCTCTTTCTGCTCTGACTTCCTGGTCCAAAATAACATCCTTATCCTAGTTCATTTTTTTCATAGAACTTACTACCTCTTGATGTTTATTTGTTCATTCCACTAGAGTAAGGGAAGGAATAAGCTTTATCTGCTTGGTTCACTGCTGTATTTTTATCTCATCTGCCTGGCAAAACCTTAATCCTGAAGGAATTCAGAGTTTTCTCCTATTTGTTGAGTGATAATAAAAGAAATTGTAAACCTCTGTATATAGGTACCATTTGTCAATTAAGGTATCATTTTTACCTCAGCTGAGCTCTCAGAATTGCTCAGTGATTCTCTGTTTAGTAATTCTTGTCTTCTGACTTCCAAATACATGTTGAACTGTTTCACTTACATGTTCTGTTTCACATGTGTCTTCAATTCAGTAACTAAAATTAAACTCATCTCTTCCTTCTCCTTCCAGCCCTGACTCTCTTCACGTGTCTCATCACCATCCACTCATTTGTCTAAGCCTGCATCCCAGGAGTTAAGGAATCCTTAACTTTTCCTTTTATCTCTCTCCAACATCCATGTAGTCTTCATCTTCAAATCCTGTCAGTTCTACCTTCTAGTTAGGCCAGTTAGTCAAGTTGTTTCTATCTCCCTTGCCATTTTAGCTCCTATCATCTTTCATATGGGTTCATGCTGCAGTTTTAAATAGATACCTTGCTTCCTCTCTGGCTTTCTGAAGTACAGATCTGATTATGTCAGTGCTTTGCTCAAACTCTGCAATGCTTTCCATTGCTATTGGGATTAAAATCAACATGGCTCATCAGGTTCTTCATGATTTGGCTCCTGCCTGTCTCATTAGCCTCATCTCCTGCTGCTGATTGCTTTATAGCCATATTGAACTTTTTTCAGCTCTTAAATGAGCCATGCTTTTTCTTCCCTCTCTAGTTAGCTACACAGGCTTTCTCCTTTCTCTCAACACACTCTTTCTTTGCCCTGTTCCATCCTAGAATATTATGAATCTTCGCTAATTTCTTTGTATTGTTTATTATAGCACTTGTCATTCTTTATTTTAATGGCTTGTTTTATGTCTTTCCCTGTATAGACTATAGATATCTGGAGGACTGGGAATGTCTATATCTTGTTCACTGTTATATTCTGGACTTCTAATGCACACCTGCCATATAGTAGGCCCTCAGATATTTGTTGACTGAATGAATACTCATTTATTTGGATAGGTAGGGGAATATAAACAACTGAGTATCCAAAATTCATTTCTTTGAATTTGAAATGGTGTGCTTATACTTGGACCAAATTATTTAATGATATATTTGTCTTTTTATTCCCTCCGTGCTCTTTACCAAAAATAATTTAACATAATGAAAAAAATAAATGTCGGATAATAAGTTGAAACTGAAAGTGAATATTAGATATGCAATACAAGCTTTGGTCTTAAGTACTTTTCAAGGTGGCCACAGATCTTTGAAGGGCACTGTGGCAGAGACTACCAGCTGTACAGTGTCTCTGCCTCCCTGCTTCTGAGGTCATAGAATACCTGATTCTTTTGCCCGGCATGTGGCCACCTGAATAAAGAGTAGATTTACTAGACTCTCTTGCAGCTAGGTGTGGTTAAGTGATTGTGTTCTAGGCAGATGTGGTATGTGCAAGACATGTGGACAAAATGGGTGGATCTGAAGTACCCATCATCAACCAGAAGAGTGATTGTGTGAATGGAGGCAAGTATAACAACAAGATGAAAGGCACCTGAGTCTCTGGCACACCATGGAGCACTAGCTAGTCCTGGAGCGCTGTCTTGGATATTTGCCTGAGAGAGAAATAAATATCTATATTGTTTAAGCCATGGTTATTTGGACGTTAGGCTGTTGCAGCTGAACTTCTTGTACAGCTACCAAAACTTCTTTGACAAATGGATCCTGTACCCTGCTGGGGACGCTTTCCTGCTTTCCTGCTGGGATGCCATTTCCTCTTAGGCAAATGCAAATCACCAGCTTCACTTGAGTTATAAAGGCATCCCAACAAACTGTCTTCTGGTTTCACATCTTCCTAGGGTTTTGGAATGTATGTTATAAAAAGGAAATAAAAGTAAAGGAGCAAGTACATAGAATCAACAAAGAGCTAGAATAGGAAAAGGGAGGTCCCACTCAGTAAAGAATTAAAAAAATAAGATATATCTGTTTAAGTCACGTGAAATATCACCTGGATCTAGACATAGTTTGATGCATATATCTATTTATTTAACTAAAAATTACTCCCAACTATCTGCTAATTCAGAAATACCCAGACTGAAAGTCAGCTTTGTCACTCCTCTCAAAATTACAGAACAGACACATCGTAGGAAAAAAAAAAACCCTAGCAACCTGGCTACAGTAATCTAATTCTTAAATTTGTTCTTCAATAAGTTTCCCTTCATAAATTTTAATGGTATTAAAGATGTTAGGTAAATGAAGGTTACTTTTAAATAATATAAATATAGGAAATCGTAACCATAAAATGGTTTTCAACATATTATTTCATAATACTTTGGCAACAAGTACCAACTTTCTTTTTTTTTCCATTATTTCTTAAGGATTGTTATTTATTTATTTATTTGACAAAGGGAGTGCAAGGAAGAGCAGAGGGGGAGGGAGAGGGACAAAGCAGATATCCCTCTGAGTTCAGAGCCTGACTTGGGGCTCAGTCCCAGGACCCCAAGATCATAACCTGAGCTTATCCCAGAAACCAACAGTCAGACGCTTAACTGACTTAGCCATCCAGGTGCCCCACAAGTCCCAACTTTTTAAAAGAAGTTCATACACTATACCTAGACACTGTAGAATTCTTTGGAAGTAGGGAAGAGGGCAGTAGTTATATTTCCCTGAAATCTGAGTTTACATTCAGAATGAGATGCTTAAATTTTGAGATAGTCTTTAACATTTTATATCCATTAAAAATAATGTTTTGGGAAAATATTAAATAATATGAAAAAGATAATTGATCAAGATATATTTATTGAGACTGATCGCTGGAATAGAACACAAGGTCCGGTAAAGTAATCTGAATGCGTAAATGAACCCAGTGTATATGATAAGGGATGTAGTTGAAATGGTGAGCAAATGATAGACTATATAAGAAAGAAATGGTGTTGAAGCACCTGGCTAAAATGGGGAAAATGGGAAAAAATGTTGATCCATACCTCACAAAATGTGTTCAAGATAAGTTCAAATGTATCAGAGAGGTAAATGTAAAAAAAAAAAAAAAGAAAAGAAAAAAAAGAAACAAACAAACAAAAATACCTCAGATTTAGCTAAGACCTTGTTAGTACGCATAATCCATTTAAAAAATTGATGAAAGGGGTGCCTGGGTGGCTCAGTCGGTTAAGCATTTAACTCTTGGTTTTGGCTCAGATCATGATCTCGTGGGTGGTGGGATTGAGCCCCAAGTCTGGCTCTGCACTTAGCGAGGAGTCTGCTTGAAGATTCTCTCCCTCTGCACTCCACCCCGCACTCATGTGTTCTCTCTCTAAAAGAAATAAATAAATCTTAAAAAAATTAGTGAAAATTTTGCAAACCAAAAACTTCTCTGTAGCATTAAAAAACACCATAATCAAAGTCAAGAGACAAATGAAAACTGAGGAAAAATATTTACAGCTGAATCAAAGGCAAAGGACTCCGTTTTCTAATATATAAAGAATTTGTAGAAATCAACAATAAAAAGACAACCCAGTAGGAAGAATTGGCAAAGGATGTGGACAAATATGTCACAGACAAGGACATATATATGCTTAAAAACGTGGAAAAATTTTAACCCCACATACATGAGAGAATGCAAAATAAAACTGCACTGGGATGCCATTTTTCAGATTTCAGTGAATTTTAGAGTTTCTTATCATCTGAATTATCTGAGTGTATATAAACACTTACAGACTGATGATAAGAATATAAATTGTTTCAATTTCTGTGGAGAGCAATTTATTAATAGTATCAACATTATACAAATTTATGTTCTTTAAACTAGTGGTTTTACTTTTAGAAGTATATGTTATAATAATGTACATGTGTGAAATGATGTGTACAAGATGGTTAATTGCAGCATTGTTGCAACAGCAAAAAATTTTAAGCCGTGCCCATGTGTAGGAGAATGTTTGAAAATATAATGGTATATTCATGTAATAAAATGTTAAACAGCTGCAAGAGAGAATGAGGAAGTTCTTAATAGCTGACATGGAAAGATCTGTAAGATAGTTAAATGGAAAAAGCTAGGTTTGGAATCATAAATATAGTATGTTCCATATGTTGAAAGGAGTTGGGAGGAGAATATATAGTCATATTTGCCTGTATATACATTTAAAAAAATCTCTAGAAGGACATATAAACTGTTAACAGCATATGTATATGTTCCTGTGTGCATGCACGGAAGGAAGCGTGCAGGTCGGGGCTAGACATAGCTGCCTTTGTGCAGTTAGAAAAAAGAAGACAAAGGTGCTGGTCCTCAACAACCCCTACATCTTGGCCCTTAAAAAAGATGATTCTAATAAGCTGATTTTGTTAACATCAGGTACTTGGCAGCCATCCCCTGGAAACTTTTAATGAAAATAGGTAATACAAGGATTTCTCTTTTGAAAACTCTAGACTAAGCTTTTCATTATATTGAATTACATTTTTTCTCTAGGAAATTTGACTTAACCTTCAGTTAATTTATGATTATCTGGTAATAATAGTTGTGTACTTGTATTAAAAATACTTGATTTTATTAAGATCACCTTGTAAATTATTCCAGATAAAATTTTTATTATTCATTGAAAATATGACCCCAAATATATAATTATATAAAAACATAAGGTTTATTGAAAAAGTAAAATACAAAACTACACATTCAATATCATTTTTCTTTTACCAAAATTTTATATACAGATATTAATTTATATCTGTATATATGTTATATATAGTTATAGGTATTTACTTATATATATGCATAATATTTATATGTATATGTCATATGCATTTATATGTAAATTTTTAATGAAATAACAAGTATGTCCTTGTAGGTTTCTGTGTATGTACACATATGTGTATGTCTTAGGAAAAGGAGTAGAAGGAATTAGGGACTTAGACCAAATTGTAGTATCTCGTAGTACTCTCTTAGTAGTAAGATTTCAGATGTTTTTAAAAACATTTTCTTTATTAGCTTTTGTATTTTTCGACATTTTACAGTGATTATATATTATATTACATTGACAATAAATGTTTTAATGTTGTTTCTCCAAGAACTTTTACTGAAGCTTTTTTTCTCCTTCATGAAAAGAGTTTTTCAGCTTATATCTTTAATGGATACCGGATTGCCTCAGTGTTCTAATGAGAAAATAGAGCTTGCAATTCTGTGGTTCTTGGATCAGTTTCGTAAAACGTATGTTGGCGATCAACTTCAAAGAACCTCAAAGGTAGGTTTTTACTAGAGATTTTTTTTAAAAATGTTACCGAAAATGAGGAAAGATGTTCACATATAGTAGCTTTAAGCTGAATGATATATTTAGGTAATTTCTACCTAAGAAATTTAATTGATCAATTGAAATCGATTGATTAATTGGCATTGAAGGCAACGTGAGATTAATTTGCTTGTTTTATGCCTAGATTTACCATTTTCTTTGAAGATTGATTGGCAGAGTTAGTGAATATTTTTTATGTGGCTAGTCATTAAATAATTAAGATTATTTTAAATACTTTAATAGATTTTGCCTTATATTTATTTCAAGGTTTAAAACAAAAGATTTACTCTTTTAGTAGTTCTGGGGTTTTTTGGGGCACTTATTTATGTGGTTTCCAGTAAATTTTTCGCTCATTGCTCGGCATTTTTACATGATAACTGATGAGGACCAGGAGAGCTAGACATGTCTTTGAGAGGCCACAGTTAAATCACCTTAACATAGAGGACACTCGTAGTATGATGATTGAAAGTTTAGCATCAACAAATTTAGATGAATAGATCTTAAGACATAATGAGGGATTATTGAAGGCATTTATGTGAATTCTAACTGGATATTTAGTAGTACTTGTGACACTGAGTAAGATCTATGAGGTTTTCTTCTTCTGAAATAGTAACTCTTTCCAAGCCTTCTTTGTAAGAAGTCCTGAGGATAGTCTTATCTCCTCTGGATTTATAGCTTCTATCAGTAACATTGAAGGATTTCTTACTTGAAATATTTAGAATAAGCTTTTTATATTGAACTGAGCTTTTTTCCCCATGGGAAATTTAGCATAACCTTCAATACGTTTATGATTTTCTGTTCGTAATAGTCGTATAATAGTGGGAAAAATTTTTGTTTGATTTTGTTAATATCATCCTTTAGTTTATCTTTGCTTTTTCAGAAAGTGATATAGCTTGACGCTTCCTTTGTCAAATATATTGTGATATTTTATTGCCATTTCAATAAAATTTTCTTAGAATTTAGGTCCCATTGAACAAGACCATTAGGGAGAAAAAGGAGTAAGTAGAAATAAATGTTTTAGTTTGATAGTAAGACAAATTAGAGTCAGACAAAAATTACATGATATGAAATTTATACAGGGTACCTCTTTTTAAAATCCCAGTTGTGTTACTCGAAGGTTGAGAATAAATCGAATTATGATAAATTGTCTTATTTTAAATGTACTCAGAGAGTTTGATATTTTGCTTTCACAAAAGTGAATACTCTTCAAACATTATAATCCAATATTTGTTTGGTCTGGGTCTTACATCAGAATAGTGCAACATGGAGTGAAAAGCCTTCATATTAACTGTATTTAAAATACTTGGAAAGATGTATGTAAAATGACACTAGTTGTTTACAGCAATGGGATTTAGGAATTTTTTTCCAAAATTTTTATTTGTCGTATTAAAAAAAGAAGAAAAAATATATATGGGAGTTTCAGATTTCAAGAAACAGGTCACAGAAAAATACAGACATATTTATATATCTTTTAATACAAGGTAATTGTGGGAAAAAGTGAATTATAGAAGGTCAGTTTTTCTTTTTTGAAAGAGCGTACATATTAAGAAAAAAATGAACATATCAGCAGACTGGTGTTGGTTCTTTCATTATAATTGTAACATTTTTGGTGTATGCATCTAATGCTGTTTTTTTCAAAGAGTGTTTAGTCCTACAGTGATTTTATTTCTAGGGCATTCCTACTGCACAGTCCTAAAGGGAAGCCAGAGCTTTCTGCTTTCCTTTTCTCTGGCTTGTCTGCCAATCTGCCTTTATAGGAGCCTCGAGGAGGTTTTTGGGGGGGTCCTTGATACGTGCCCTGGCACTCCTCTAGGAAATCTTCACACTCCTAGTCCTTACAGTAATCCTGCAAAGTTGGTATTATTTTGTTGTTTTGCTTTTTTAAAGTTGGTATTATGGTTCCCATTTTACAAATGAAACAAAAGACCATCTGAGACATTTATTAAGTTCTCTACACACTAGTTTTCTGGCAACCAACCAAGGAAGACCAGATGGAAAATATTTTTTTTTGGTGAGTATATTGTCACATTCCAAATTGTGGCGAAAAAAGGGGAGAGTGTTAGATACTAGTAGGCAAAAAATATTTAGTGTGCACTTACTTTTTTAATCAGGAACTGTACTAAACACTCTTAAGCATTATCTCATTTAATTGAATCATACAGAGCATGACTTACAAAGTTCTTCCCAGTCTTTTTTCTACGTATGTCACCAGTTACGTGCTTCAGTCCTCCATACTCCATACTTGTACTGATACTTTATGTGTACTAAACTTTTTTCAGCTCCTTCAACAGTTTGTGTTCTCTGCCGATTCTGGGTCTTTGGACAAAATGTTTCCTCTGCCTAGAACATTATTTATTTTAAATCAAACTTCCACCTGCCTTACTCTGCTGACTCCCCAACTTTATCTTTCATATCAGATACCCCATCCTTTAGGATGACCTTCTTAAATTCTGGGAGAGTTCCCTTTTTCTCTGTGTTCTTTATTTTAGCACTATTACACCGCATTGTAATTGTTTGTTAGCAAAACATATATTGACTATAATTTGGGTTAGGACTGTCTCTGCCTTTTTTATTATCACTTCCAAGTGCCCGGCATATTGCTCATATGCCTTCTACTAGATAATGGTTGAATGTATGTATATATTTAGTAGAATTCCATAGGATTTGGGCCTAGATCTCATGCATAATACATTCATGTGATAAAGGCTACGTTCTTGAGTTGGAAAATGATGCTGACTTTAGTGAAATTATTTGGCAGGTTTAAAGAAGGTATCCTGCTAAGCATCTTGAAATTTTTACATATGCATAATAAGTGCTTCAGGAACCCAGGTGGAATCATTGAGGAATCCTAAGTGATGTATAAAATAGAAGTATGTGCTATAAATGAGAAAGAAGAGTCATAAATTGTAGCTGTAGGCATTTATTGAAGAAATAGTCTGTGTCCAGGATTTCACATAGCATTTGACAGGCATCTGATTTCATCTCACAAAGACCTGTGGGAATAGTTGTTTTTATTAACACTCTGCCCACCCCTTCTTACAGATTTGGAAACTGAGGTTTGGAATGGTTAATTAATGTGTTTAAATGGTTGAATCTAGATTTGAACCCAGGACACCTGATAACAGAGCCTGTGATGCTAATCACTTTGCTGCATTGCCTCCTGTTGGATCTTTAATATTGAACAGGCCTTTCAGTCTCAGTAGGTCTTACTTAATCTCCTGAAACCCGTTCCACCTACTGTCCAGTTTTGAGGAGGAATGACTGTGAACCCAAAATTTCCACTTTGTTCTTACTTGTTATATCTGATCTGTCACCTAATCTTGCTGATTTTATTTTCTTAATATCTCTCAGCTTCACTCTTTTCTCAGGCCCTTAGGTTTTATCCTTATTGGTACTGCTTGTCATTTCTCACTGGACTTCAAAAGTCTTCTGACTGTCCTCTTTGTTTCCTTTTTTGCCTTTTCCCCACTTCATTTTCCATACTGCCACCAAAGTCATCTTTCCTTCAGTAGAAAACCAGAGAGAATAATGTAAGGAACACTCATACACCCACCATACAGCTTTGTCAAATCTGAATGCTTTGCCATATTTGCTTCAGATCTGTATATTTTTAAATGAAACATTAATGGCCCGTTGTTGCTCTGATTCTGCCCCCAAAGTAACCATTATCCTAAATTTAGTGTTATTTTCATTCATGATTTTCTTCTATTCCCACATTTCTATGTATTTATAACAAAACATAGCACTGTTAACTTTATAGAAAATTAGTATGCAGAAACTTGCTGTTTCTGATCCACATTATTTTTGAGATTTATCCATGGTGATACATATAGTCCTAATTTATTTTAGATATTGAATGGTATTACAGTATATTACTGTGCCATTACATACTCATTTTTCTGTTAATATATGTTAGATTGTTTCCAGTTTTAAAGATTATAGAAAATCCTGCAGTAAACCTTCTAATAACACTCATTCATGTGTATGAGTGTCTTGAAGGTAAATACTGGGAGTGGAATTGCCGGGCTGTAGACTACATATCTTCAGCTTTACAAGATATTATCAGGTTGCCCTCCTAAGTGTTTGAATAGTTTATTCTCCCTCTCCCAGCACAGTATGTGTTGCCGTATGTTGTCTCAATACTTGTTTTTGTCAGACTTTAAAATTTGCGGAATTTCTCTGCTTGAAATTCTTATTGGCTTCTCATTATATATAAAATAAGCTCCTTATTATGGTCAGGTTTTTCCTACCTTTGCAACCTTTTCTTTTGACACTGCATTCTACTATATGAGCTGTTTTATGTGTGCTACACTTCTTTCCCTCTTGCCTATTCCTACTTACTATCCAATGAATATTAATAAGTAACTACTGCATATTAAGACCAGGGATAAATGGCAAATGGGATGGTCCATCTCTCCACTAAGTTTGTAATTACAGAATAAGATGGGCAAATGAAAAATAATAAAATTTACCCCCACTTATACATTGAAATGGTATATAAATAAGGAAAAGCCAGACTATTACATAAAGGATGCTAGACTTTTGGTTATATCTATGTAAAAATTTGGATTATTACTTCACAGCATACAAAAATCAAATCTAAGTTAGTCAGTGAATCTTAGTGTGAAAAGCGAAGATTATGATTTAGGGATAGGAAGGATTTTTTTTTTAAGGCATAAAAAAGCCCAAACTCTAAATGCAAAGGTTGATTAATTCTACCCATATTAAAAATAAAAATTTCTGCAGCTCAAAATACACAATAAACAAAATAAAAAGACAAGCTAGAGATAGGATAAGACCCTATACATGTACCTTAAAGAGAATCAATATTCAGTTATGTAAACAATTTCTGTGAATCAATAAGAGAAAAACAGCCTAATAGAAAAATGGGCCAAAGAGATGAATAAACAATTTACAAAAGAGGAAATCATAGTTTCTAATCAACATGAAAAAATATTCGTCCTTTCATGGACTTAGGGAAATGCGAATTAAAGCTATAGTGAGATACCATATCATACCTGTTACCTGGAGACAGTTAAAAAGTCTGATGAAAGCATGTATTTGTGAGGAAGTAAAATAGGAAACACTCCTATACACTTCTAGTGGAATCCAAACCAGTAAAATGTTTTTGGAAAATAGTTTAGTAATATTCTTGGAAAGTTGAAAATATGTATACTCTTGGACTAGGTGAAAACTGTAAAACATTGTTGAAAGAAATGAAATGAGGCCTAAATAAATAGATATATACCATATTTATGAATTGGAAGACTCAATATTGTTAAGATTTGTTAAGTAAAGTAAGGTATGATAACAATATGTCATCAACTAGAGAATTTCAATAGAGATAGAAATTATTAAAAATAGAAAAAAATAGAAATTCTGTAGTTGAAAAGTACAGTAATTAAAAATGAAAAGTTCACTAGAAGGCCTCAACAGTATATTTAAACTGGCAGAAGAAAAAATTAACAAACTTGAGGATAACGTCTTAAGCATCTGCCTTCAGCTCAGATAGTGATCTCTGAGTTCTGAGATCAAGCCCTGAGATGGGCTTCATGCTCAGCGGGGAATCTGCTTGAGATTCTCTCTCACCTCTCTCTCTGCCCCTCCCCCACTCCCTTGTGTGCATTCTCTCTCAAATAAACAAATCCTTAAAAAATAAATAAATAGAGCAATAATGGCTTAAAACTTATCACATTTGATGAAAAACATTGCACATCAAAGAAGTACAACAAAGGTCCACATTAAAAACATATCATAGTAAAAATACTGAAAGAGAAAATGTTGATAGCAGCAAGAGAAAAAATATCATCAGTAACCAGAAGGGAGGAAGGTGGGGGGATGGGTTAAATAGGTGTTGGGGATTAAAGAATGCACTTGTGATGAGCACTGGGTGATGTATGGAAGTGTTGAATAAAAACTTTAAAGAAAAAGAAAACTACTCATTACATGCAAGGGGACACCAATTAGATTAATAGCTGATTAGTCTTTAGAAACAGTAGAGGTAGGAAGATAGTTGGACGACATGGTCAAAGTGCTGAACCAGTAACCAATAATTCCATGTCCAGCAAAACTATCTTGGAAAATTAAAGACACTACCAGGCAAACAAAAACAGAGAATTCATTGCTTTCAAAGCTGCCTTCTAAGAAATACTAATGGAAGTACTTTAGGCTGAAAGCAAGTGACCTGAGATAAATCCACATGAAAACACAACACTCATTATATATAAAATAAGCTCCTTATTATGGTCAGTGAAGGTAATTAAGCAATTATGAAATATAGTACTTTTAACTGATTTAAAAAGCAATTGTATAAGGCAATTACATATTTTATGCACATATACACTGTATTGATGGCATATAACATATGTAATATGTACTGCATTTGCCAATAACAGCATAAAGAAGATAAGTGGAGCAAAGTTGGGGGCTAAGGAAATGACACAAGATGGCAACTCAAATCCACAAGAACCAATAAAAAAGAACCAGAAATGGTAAATAAGAAAGCTGATATAACAGACACTTTAGACATATGTTTTTGCTCTCTTTCTCTCAACTTCATTAAAAGATGTAAAATTAAATGAAGAAATAATTATCATGATTTATTGTTGGATTTATAATATATAAAGATGTAATATATTTTATCATATAATAACAATAATATTACAAAAAGGGAGAAAAAGGAATAGAGCTATATAGGAATAACATTTCTTTATCTTTTGGAATTAAGTTAGTATAAATCTGAGGTAGATTCTGATAAGATGAATATGGTGAGTCCTAGGGAAACTACCCAGAAAGTAACTAAAAAATATATAGTAAAAAAAATTATTAAAGTTATTAAAATGTTACACTAGAACATATTCATTTAATGTAGAAGCAGCACAGGAAGGCTAGAGAAAAAAAAGTGACAGAAATGAGGGACATAGATCTAACAGTATAAATAATAACATTAAATTTAGACTGGGTTATGTAACCCAACCAATAGCAGAGATTATTAGATTGGATTTTTAAAAAAATAATGTTGCACATGCTATCTATGTATAGAGCACACATTTTAAATTCAAGAATACAAATAGATTGAAAGTAAAAGGATGGCCAAAGATATATCACATAGACAGCAACCATTAAAAAGCTGGAGTGGCTATACTAATACCAAACAAAGTAGACTTTAAAACAAAAAAATGCCACTAAGGATAAACAGGAACATTTTATAATGATAAAAGGCTCAACCCATGAGGAAGATGTAGCAATTATAAACATATATGTACCTAACAGCAGAAGCCCAAAATATATGAAACTAAAGCTGACAGAAATAACAATACAAGTTGAAGACTTAAATGCCCTCGTTTTAATAATGGATAGAACAACTAGGCAGAAGGTCTTTAAGGAAGTTGTAGACTTGAACAACTCTATAAACCAACTAGACCGTAGACGACTGTAGAACACTACACCCAGCAATAGCAGAATATGCATTCTTTTTTTTTTTAAGATTTTATTTATTTGACAGAGAGCACGCACAAGCAGGGGGAGCGGCAGGCAGAGGTAGAGGGAGAAGCAGACTCCCCACTGAGCTGAGAGCCTGACATGGGGCTCAATCCCAGACCCTGGGATCATGACCTGAGCCGAAGGCAGACACTTGACTGAGTCACCCAGGTGCCCCCAGAATATGCATTCTTATCAAGTACTCACAGAACATTGCCCAGAACAGACTATATGCTCAATCATAAAACAAGACTCGATAAGTTTAGAAGAATTGAAATAGCACAAAGTATGTTCTCTAATCACTATGGAATGCATAGAAATCAATAACAGAAAGAAATGTGAGGAACCTATAAGTATGTGGAAATTAAACAACACACTTCTAAATAACCAATGAGTCAAAGAAGAAATCAAAAGGGAAATTCGGTAATAATTTCAGATGAAAGAAAATGACACAACATACAAAACTTACAAAATTTAGCTAAAGCAGTATTTAGGGGTAAATTTATAGCTATAAACACATACTTTAAAAATAAAGAAATATCTTAGGTAAATAGCCCAACCTTCTACCTTAACACACTGGCAAAATAAGAAGAAACTAAACCTAAAGCAAGCAGAAGGAAGGATATAATAAAGATTAGAGTAGAAATTAATGAAATAGAAATTTGAAAACAATAGCAGAAGTCAGTGAAATCCAAACTTGGTTCTTTGTAAAAAAAAAATAAAATGAAATTGACGTACCTTTAGCTACATTGACAAAAAAGAGAGTACTAAAATCAGGCATGAAATAGAGGACATTACTATTGACCTTACAGAAATGAAGATGATTATCATGGAATATTATGAACATTTGAATGCCAGCAAGTTAGATAACTTAGATGGAAAGGAAAAGTTTGCATAAAAATATAAACTCCTGAAACTTTTATACAAGAGAATATAGAAATCTGAATAAAAGTATGACAAGTAAAGAGATTGAATTAGTCATCAGACACCCACAAAGAAGAGCCTGGGCCCAGATAGATTCCCTAGTGATTTCTACCAGACATTCAAAGAATAAATACCAATTCTTTATAAATGCTTCCAAAAAGTGGAAGAGGAGGGGACACTTCCCAACTCATTCTGTGAGGCCAGTTTATACCAAGACCATATAATTACAAAAAAAAAAAAAAATGTACTCACCAATATTTCTAATGAATATAGGTACAAAAAAAATTTAAAAAATACAGGCTAACTGAATCTAATGACTTATAAATACTTTCCTCTGATCAAGAGCAAGACAAGGATGTCTCTTTACTTATATTAAACATTGTACTAGAGGTTCTGGTCAGGGATATTAGACAATAAAAATTAAATAAAGGCACCTAGTTTGGAAGAGAGGAAGTAAAACAATCCCTGTTCACAGCTGGCATGATCTTGAATAATATAGAAAATCTTAAGAATCACCTAAAATACTATTAGAACTAACTTTAAAAATTGGTAGGTTTGCAGAATAGATGATCAGTATAAAAAAATCATTTGAGTTTCTATACACTTGGAATAAACAACCTGTGAATCAAACATTTCATTTACAATAGCATTAAAAAGAATTAAATACTTAAGAATAAATTTAACAAAAGAAGTACAGAATATAAACTGGAAACTACAAATCATTGTTGGAATAAATAAAAGAAAACCTAATAAATGGAAAGATATCCCATGGTCATGAATCAGAAGACTTACACTTGGGGTACCTGGGTGGCTCAGTTGGTTGAGCATCCGACTCTTTTGGCCCAGGTCTTGGTGTCAGGGTCATGCTTGAGCCCTCAGCAGGGAGTCTGCTTCTCTCTCTCTCCCTCTGCCCCTCCCCGCTTTCTCTCTAAAATAAATAAATGAATCTTTAAAAAAAAAAAGAAGACTTACTATTAAGATGGCAATACTCCACAGATTGATCTATAGCTTCAGCACAATCTTTATAAGAATCTTAGCTTAGTTTGCAGGAATTGGCAAGCTTATCATAAAATTCATATGAGAATTCAAAGGACCAAGAATAGCCAAAACAATCTTGAAAAAGAGGAACATTCCCTTCCCAATTTCACAACTTACTACAAAGCAACAGTAATCGAGACAGTGTGGTACTGCGTAAGGATAGCCATACAGGTCAGCGAAATAGAATTGAGAGAGTCCAGGTATAAACCCTCACATTTGCAGTTTATTTTTGACAAGGATGCCAAGACAAGCCAGTGGAGAAAAAGTAATCTTTTCAACAAATGGT
This sequence comes from Neomonachus schauinslandi, assembly GCF_002201575.2. Lineage (NCBI taxonomy): Eukaryota > Metazoa > Chordata > Mammalia > Carnivora > Phocidae > Neomonachus > Neomonachus schauinslandi. Next base: position 91,180,664 of record NC_058409.1, on the reverse strand, counting down.
GCTAGGACAACAGGATATCCACATGCAAAAGAATGAGGTTGGAACCCTAATTCAAAATGAACCAGACTTAACTGTAAGAGTTAAAACTATGAAATTCTTAGAAAGAAACATAAAAGTAAATCTTCATGACTTCAGATTGGGTCATGGTTTCTTCAGTACAACACTGAAAACACAAGCAGCCCAAGACAGTAAGAAATAAATTGGACTTCATTAAAATTAAAAACTTTTGTGCTTCAAATAACACCATCAAGAAAATGAAAACACAACGCACAGATTTGTAGAAAATATATGCGGATCATTTATATGAAAGGGACTTGTATCAAAATTTATAAAGAGCTCTTACAACTCTATAATAAAAAAATAAGTAACCCAATTTAGAATGGACAAAGGATTTGAATAGACATTTCTCCAAAGAAGACACACAGATGGCTAGCAGGTGCATGAAAAGATGTTTGACAGCACTATAATTCATGAGAAATTAAATCACTGTAATTCAGGAAAATTCATGTCATTATTACAACGAGATACCACTTCACAGCCCCTAGGATGGATATAATCATAAATACAGATAATAATATTGGTGAGGATGTGGAGAAATTAGACCTTCATACACTAATGTGAGCATGTGAAAATGGTACAACCAGTTTGGAAAGCAGTCTGGAAGTTCTTCAAAAAGTTAAACACAGGTACTATATGATCCAATAACTCCAGTGTATATACTGAAGGGAAATAAAAACACACATCAACATAAAAATTTTACACAACTGTTCACAGAAGCATTATTCCTAATATCATGAAGTAGAAGAAAATCCAAAAGCCCATCAACTGAGGAATAAATAAAAAGTGGTATATCCCAAAATGGAATATTATTCAGTAATAAAAAGGAATGAAATATTGATACATGGTACAACATAGGTGATTCTAGAAAAGATTATGCCAAGTGAAGGAAACCAGGAGCCAAAGAACAAATATTGTGTGATTTTGTTAATATGAAATTTCCAGAATAGGCAAATCTGTAGAAACAAAAGTAGATTATAGGTTTCCTAGTAAGGGTTTTTTTATGGTGTTGAAAATATTCTAGAATTGATTGTGATGATGGTTGCAAATATCTGAATATACTAAAAACCATTAATTGTGTACTTTAAATGTGTGAATCGTATAATAGGTGTCTCAGCTATTACAAAAAAATAAAAGACAAAGCTCACTTTTAAAATGGGGAAAAGATTTAAACAAGCTCATCGAAAGATGACATTTAAGTGGCCAATAATCACAAAAAGATGCTTTGCTAATTATCAGAGAAATATTAGGACACGTGGGAGGTCATTGGGGCTTGTCTTTCTCTTTCTTTCTTTTTCTTTTTCTTTTCTTTCTTTCTCCCTCTCTCTTTCTTTCTTTCTTTTTTTCTTTCTTTCTTTCTTTTTTTCTTTCTTTCTTTCTTTCTTTCTTTCTTTCTTTCTTTCTTTCTTTCTTTCTTTCTTTCTTTCT